>NW_026623475.1:945556-955948 GCF_030028575.1 Malurus melanocephalus
ATGAGTGTTTCTTACAGGAGTTAATAGGAATTGGGAGGGGGAGGAGGGTTACAAAACTCTGAAGTTTTCTGTGCTTAACATACAAAAAATAGTGATTTTAGACATGAAATGGTTTGACTGAGAATGAAAATAGATATTTTGGTCTTAGTGGCAGGTTCTTGAGATAAACATCAATCATTATTAGTATCTGATTTCAGGCTTAAATCAAAAGTACTTGACTTTTCTACCCAGGTCCCTGAACAGTTAAACACCTTTATGAGTTGCCAAATGTCTGAATTAGTCTGAGTACATTTGCTCTGGAAGGACATTTTGTACCTCTCTAACATGCAGTTACAGATGCAAAGGCTTTGTATAAATAGCACMAGAATAGCTTTGGATACATCGTTTTTAAAAGTTCCTCCTCTCCTCAGTTCCTCTGCTTTCTAGCAAATTTCCATGGAAGATGGAAAACTCTGCAGCGTTTCTGTTTATTTGAGAAGCAACCATTCACACAGCAAAGCTCATTTTGGACCTTCCTCTTCTATTTTACCCTTGCAAAGGAGTAACTCAGGGTAAAATTCAGAAAAGCTCTTTGGACTCCTCACTCATTGACTGAGATTCTGTCCTGAGCCAGCAGCTCATCTTGCAGGGTGTTTTTACATTAAATCAGTGCTGAGACTCTGGACCCCAAAGTTCCCCCAACACTGATGAAGAAGCTGAGTTAAAGCTGTTAAATTCAGGGTGTAGTCCAGCAAAGAAATTTACTCCTGGAKTGAGGAGGAGGAGGAGAAAGGCACTGCTGCTGCCAGTGTAATCGAGTGGAGCCCTTGCCATCCTGCAAAACAGATTAAATAGCAGAGAAATCTTCCCCAAAAACTAACGAAATAATTTATTGTAAACATGTTGGACTGATGATTTCGCTGAACAGAATGCAAAACTTCTCTCAGATAACTGAATGTTGTGTCCAAATATTCTTCTGATACAACACAGGCAGGGTTTTCCTGTGCCAAGAAAAAAAATCACATTTCATAGTAAGGGTAGAGCAGGCAGCGTGGTGGTGCCTCAGATATAACAATAACCAAATGTTAATAATGCTGAAGCTTTTAAATTCCAAAATATTATTTGTCTGTTTGTTTTAAAAGCTGTCTTTCTTGATGGAAAACCATCAATATTCAGAGAAATAGGGGAATAAACAGGCTTACTAGGCTTCTCCAGTTCCCTTGTTTTCTTCTGTTTAACCAACAAACAAATTCATATCCTTAAAGGCCATAAAAGTGTTYAGATTTCCCTTTGCCTTGGGTTTCAGGGAGTATTTCTCTGTGATACCAAGCACCTGCTACAGATCATGCATCATCTGCTGCTGCTGTCCTTGTACTGAAACTTGAAAAAATGCCTAAACCTCCATCAACTCCCAGCTTAAAGCAGTTTTGTGGAAGCAGACACTTCTCCTTAAGGATTTCTGCTGCCTGCTGGGTACCCCCTCCACCATCACAAACGCTGCGAGTGCCACTGAGCCCCTGCTGTCAGTGAAATGTTCATCTCCTGCCAGCTGGAGGCAGCTCTGAAGCACAGCCAGGCTCTGCTGGAGGGAGCACACCCAGCAGTGCATCCCTCCCTCTCTCCATCCCCAGCAGCTGACCCGACTCRCAGACCTCACTGGTGGAACTGGTATTCCTCCTGGTGTTACAAATCATCCCGGCCCCGATGTCAGCCCAGCGCGAGGCAGAGGGGACGTGGCACGTTTCACCACCCACTTCTCTGATTTCACATTCCAGCCGTGATGCATTTTTGAAGGACCACAGAAATGTGCAGTTTAAAACCTGTCTAGTAAACTTCCTTGATCCTGAGGCATAAGCTTTGAATTTGAGTAACTTTCCTTTTTTTTTTTTTCCATTGCCCTTTGGAGCAGTTTCCTTTTCCTATTTGGCTCAAACAATTTTCAAGTCAAGACAGCAGCAGCAGCAGCAAYAGCATGTTCCCTCCTGTGCTGCAAATTGTGAGTCAGGGCCTTTGGGACCTCGGTGCTGACTGTATGGAATTCCACGTGTCCCCAGGGGATGCCCCAGGGGTATTCCTGCAGTGGCTGGCAAGGTTTGGAGCCTGTATTGCACCCTGGGTTTCTGCTGTTGCTATTTTCCACCCTCCCCTAGCTCATAGAATCATTAAGGTTGGAAAAGATGATGGAATAGAGCTCAGAGATTAGCAGAGCTTTTTAATAGGCTTTCTGTAATAAACAGTCCCAGAGCACTGTGAAAGAAGTCACTCTCAGACCCTTTTATATGTATTAGATTTTAATTCCCTGCAGAGAACAGATTATATGGGAGTAAACCACAGGGCTGAGCTGGGACAAGACTCAAGAACTTTCAGCTCTGGGATCACTCCAGTGGCCCAATCCCTGCTGAAAATCTCCTCTCCACACTGGTTGTGATACGTGAGACCCGTGGAAGTCTGCTGAGGCCAGAGGCAATGAACACACAAAGGTTCTGGAAAAGCAGCCTTTTCCTCTGTCACTGGGCATTGAGAGCMGGGAGCTCTGGCAGTACCTGGAGGTGTTCAGTCTGTAAAGATGAGGGTTACAATGTCAGTCCTTTTCACTGGGAAGGCTGTAAATACAGCAGAAAAGCCCACGTGCAAGCGGGACCCCGTTCTCCCGGGAGCTGCTCAYGCTGTAATTCACAGCAGAGACTCTTTGGCCTGGGCCAAATAAACGAATCCCTGTCCAGCTGTCCCAGACCCCCTGTGATTCATCACAGAATCAATTCCATTCCTCATTTTCCATGCTGACCCAAACAGCCAGATTAGCTCAAAAAGACCTCAGCCATCACACATAGCGGAAGAATTCCTTCTAATTAAACTTGAGCAAGAGTTTTGATAACCTGTTTTTCCTTAGTGTTTTTTGCAGTTTGACAGATCATGTTATTATCTTCTAGGCCAGGTTTCCTGGGAAACAAAGTATCTCCCTACTTTTCTAATCATTCCAGGGAAATGAAGCCAAATTAAAACATTTCATGAGCATTCATTACATTTTATCAGAGATGGTTCATGGATATATCAACRTCAGCTGCCCAGAATGTGCTACTGCTTAGTGGGGAGCAGAAATAGAACTAAAGTTGCTTTTTCAAAGTCGACTTCACGTCCTGGGGCAACATGAACCAGGAATAAAGGTTCCTCTCAGGCAGTTYCATGTTCTGGTCAAGGAAACTCCACTGCTGAAAATTGGATGTTGCTATGGCAATAAYGTGTGAAAGAGGCTCTTCCATGGACACCAGCTCCAGCTCCTGCTACACAGCACAGAATCCCAKATTTTGGTGGGAAAAGACCTTAAAGATCATCCAGTCTCACCCCCTGCTATGGGCAAGGACACTTTCCACTATTCCAGTGTGCTCCAAGCCCTGTCTAACCTGGCTTTGGATACTTCCAGGGATCCAGGGGCAGCCTCAGCTGCTCTGGACACCCTGTGCCAGGGCCTCCCCACCCTCACAGCCAAGAATTCCTTCCCAATATCCCATCTAACCCTAATGGCAGTGGCAAACCAYTCCCCCTTGTCCTGCCATTCCAGGCTGTTGTCTCTCTCCATCTTCCCTGTCCAGYCCTTTGGTCCTGCAAGGCCACAATTAGATCACCCAGAATCTTCCCTTTTCCACCTGAACATTCCCAATTCTCCCAGCCTCCCCTGTGATCATCCTGGTGCCTCCTCTGGACTCTCTCCAGCAGCTCCACGTCCTTCCTGTGCTGGSCCCCAGGGCTGGAGCAGCTCTGCAGGTGGGGTCTCACCTAAGAGGGACAAAACTGCGATATGGAAACTTCTTTCCCTTGATGAGGGAGGATTTAGTGGGAATGTTCCTGTGGAGCACTCACATCTGAGAGGGAGGCTGTGCAGGCAGTGAGTGATCCAAGAGCCTGCGAACCACATCATCCTCTGCTCCTGCCCTCCAAAATCACACACAGGATGATCATCTGGGTAAGCACAGGGACCTGCACCCTGCACAGGGACTGAGCAGGAGGAGTTGCTGAATCCAAGTGGGATTGTGCAGCTCACATCGACCTGAGCAGAGAGAAAGCAGGCCCAGGAGCAGAAGTAATTGCAAAGAGAGGATGWAACTGGTAATTGGATGAATCCTCCTTCTCTGTTTGGTGGAGAGCTGGGAGAGGACTCCAAATGTCAAACTGGGACGGGGGATGGCTTGTTGGGACACAACAGCAGAGAAAACTCAGTGTTCTTCTATCTTCTTTCCATTTAGGCCTTTAAGGGGTGATGCTAGAAATAACATCTGGATTGTAAAACTCAAAACTACTCAAGTAGTGTATAGGATTCTGGGATTTTACACCCTTGCAATGCTTTCTTTGAGAGGCAGCTTTCAGAGACAGGCTGGGATTTGAAGCACAGAAAATTCTGAACACTCCTGAAAAGAGAAAACCAGGCCAGTGCAGTTGTCAGGGCATCCAAGCAGTTCTCAACAGCCCCATATGAGCTTTGCAGACTGAGCCAGCATGCGAGTGCCTGATGCAAAGCGAGTAAATATACTGAAAAAAAATCGAAAAGCATGGAAGGAAACAAAGGAGCAGACGATTTGCCCAGACAGTTGGAGAAGCACAGTCCCTTCTGACCTCCTCTGTATTCCAGGGAGCAATTCCTGAGCTGCATTCAGAGACAGAGACAGTGTTGCCAGGCCCAGAATTCCGGCAATTACTCATTGGAAATGGAAACAGCAACACAGATGCCAAAGGTATGATGCAAGTTTCATTGTCCCTGGAAGAATGGGAGTCCAGTTTGGGTTTGGGGCTGTTTGCTTGGAATTTAAAATCAGTTGTAGTTCTACGTAAATTAAATATTTAAGTCAGGGAATAAGATTATTTTTGTTAAGACAACTCCTCCTCATTCCCTGATGTTTCTCTGCAGGATTATTTTGGACCTTGAACAGGGAATTTGAGCTTATCATGCATAGAAACAGCTGAGAAACAGGAAGCAGATAGGACAGGGGGGAATGGCTTTAAACTGCCWGAGGGCAGGGTTAGATGGGATACTGGGAAGGAATTCCTGCCTTTGAGGGTGGGCAGGCCCTGGCACAGGGTGCCCAGAGAAGCTGTGGCTGYCCCTGGATCCCTGGCAGTGYCCAAGGCCRGGCTGGRCAGGGCTTGGAGCACCCTGGGACAGTGGAAGGTGTCCCTGCCCMTGGCAGGGGTGGAACAGGATGAGCTTTAAGGTCCCACCCAACCCAAATCATTCTATAATTTTAYTCTATAATTCTRTGAAGTCTGAACAACCCTCTGCAGAGCTAAGAAACACTGATAGGAGTGTTGCTATTCATAAAGCATGAAACTGGAATTGTAAACCACTTAAGAAACAGCCAAAGACCGGAAAGAAAAAACAATATTATGTTCTCCTGATAGCTCAAAGGTCAGTGGGTTATCAGAGAACCATTTGGAAGACTGAAAAACAGAGGAAGGGTAGGTCATACCTGGAAGGAGAATGGCAAAATTCAGGCCTGTACAAACACATTTTTAAATATTTCCATTCTCCACTCAGTTTAAGGATGATATTTATGGGAATAATAACTCAGGCTTTCTTCTAGCAATTGAAATTAAACAGCACTTGCTCAAGCAACGACAGTTTCTTGTCCATTTGTCACCACAAGTACAAGTAATTCCATGTGTTTAGCAGTATCTGAACACCAAGAGCTACAGTTGGATAACACTCCCTGAAAAGTTTCCCAGCATGGTCTGCAACCAGGAAAAAACTAAAACCAAATAGTCTTTACCCCAGGATCTGTGTAATTGTAAATCTAACTGCAAGAAATTCACCAGATTTGGTGAATTGTTACAAATATCCACATGCCTGTGTCATCCAATAACCTCAGGGTGAAAGGACACTTTGATAACAGAAGGGTCATTAATATAAAAAGGAGTAAAATCCCTGGATTTTGAAGCTGGACATGTTCAAGATGGAAATCTCACTYTTCTCAGCAAACAGGACTAAATAGAGCAGCTCATGGAATAATGTTGTGAATTGTCTACCAAGAAAATGCCTCCTTCACAATCTGATAATCCTACCAACAAAATATTATTCCTTTCTTATTTCCTTAATGATATTGCTTTGTTCCATACAGTCTATGAAATAAAAACATTGATCATTTTTGTGCTTTTCCCCAAAAACCCCTTGATCAGTCGAAAGCCGGGAAAGCACAAATGTTATAGCAATAAGCCCCAGGGCTGTGGAGCCGTTGGTTCTCAGGGAAGAGCAGAGCAGAGCAGAGCAGAGAGGCGGAACGAGCGCTCGGGGCTGTGCGAGCGCTGAACGCAGCGGGCACAGCCCAACCGGGCCGGGAGCAGTGCGCGGGTATCGCCAGCAGAGGGCGCTGCCGCCCGCGGAACGCGCCGGGAGCCGCGGGATCGTCCCGGAATTCCRGAATATCCTGAGCCCCGCCGGGATCATCAACCCCTGCCCTGCACAGACACCCCAAATCCACCCTGGGCATCCCTGGCAGCGCTGTCCAAACGCTCCTGGCAGCCTTTGGGCWGTGCCCMTTCCCTGGGCAGCCTGGGCAGTGTCCGGCACCCTCTGGGGGAAGAACCTTTCCCTGAGATCCATCCTAACCCTGCCCTGACACAGCTCCAGCCCTTCCCTTGGCCCCTGTCCCTGCTCTCAGGGAGCAGAGATCGGAGCTGTCTCTTTGCTGCCCCTCGAGAGGATCTGCAGCCCGACATGAGCTCTGACCCCAGACTCGTTCACCTTGAACAAACAAAGCTCCCTCAGTCGCTCCTCGCRTGGCTCCTCCAGACCCCTCACCATCCTCGTGTCCCTCCCTCCCTCTCCCACACCTTTATATCCTTCTCATATTGTGGCACCCAAAACTGCTCCCAGGAGTGGAGGTGAGGCTGCCCCAGAGCAGAGCAGAGCGGGAYAATCCCCTCCCCCGCCCCGCCTRATGCTGGGCCTGGTGCCCTCAGGACAGGGATGTTCCCTCTGGCTCCAGGGCACACAGTGACTGAGCTTCAGCTTGTCAGGACCCCCAGGTGCCTTTCCAYGGCACTGCTTTCCAGTGGCTCATTCCCCAGGCTGGAGATCCAGATGCTCTGCAGCTCATCAGGTGCAGAATGCAGCACTTGCCCATGTTAAACTCCACATGGTTGGAGCTCTCATATTTCTCTCATATTTCTCAAAATCTCTCTGCCTCCAAGGGAGTCAACAGATCCTCTCATTTCAGTGTTGTCAGCAAAATTACTGTGTCCTTTGGAGTCCTGATCCAAGTTGTTTTTGAAGACACTGAAGGGCACTGGCCCTAAACTGAGCCCTGCAGAGCCCCACCAGGGCCTTTTTACCAACCTCTGTTCCCCTGGGCACCCAAACGTGCCTGAACCCCCCCACGGCACCCAAACTGTGKGACCCACCCTGGGCAGTGCAGGAGGAAGCTGTGAAGTGATGTCAAAAACCTAAATGCTTAGAGATGCCARGAACCATGTGCTGAAAAGTAGCACCTTGGAATTCATTCACTGTGGGAAGGAGACCTACTACTTATGAAAGCTGAATGCTGCATTCCTGCACTTTGAGAGAAAATCAGCATGAAAATTACTAGAGAAACAGAGAACACTAATAAAAGACTTTTTGAAAAACTATTTATGTTGCCATCATAACCCAAGGCAAAACTGCTCCCTTTTTTTTCACTGGATAATGAAGTCTTTTGCTGCTGTTTGATGCATCTCTTTGTCATGAAGTTATTTTGCCTATTTGAATGCATTCATGTTTTTGATATTTCAGAAAGAGTACATTTGACCTAGTAGGTCAACACCATCTAGCACAGCACCACGGAAGCAGAAAAGGGAAATTGTGGGGTTTTACTCTGAGTCATAAGGTAGATTCAATGTTTCTTTAAAGAAAAAATCCAACGAACTAATGAAGTGCATTTCATTGCAAATGGAATAAGAGATTCTCAATTAAACTCTGTCATTGCAATTCAAAGAAACTGTTTGGGRTGATTTTTCCAAAATGCAGCCAGGCTTTAATGCAACTGAGAATAAAGAGCAAAGTGAGTGATAAAGGAAACCACCTGCAACATCCTTTGGTATTACTGCGTCATTAGATGAGTGAAATTAGAAATAACAACACCAAACATATTTTCCTACACATTTTTACACGGTTTCCATACACACCTCAGGGAAAATTGGTTCAAACCACAAAACAATCTGAATAGATAAAGCTCTACAGTTATGAATAGAGCACAAACCAGGAAATAAGTGCTTTATTAGTTAAATATAGAGAGGAAATGTTTAACATAAAACCCCCCCTTTTCCAGAGACACAACTTTACCTCGGGCTCCCCTGTCAAAGCCTCACAGGCAACTTTGGACTCAGAGTTCCAGGAGACCTCAAAGGAGCAGCTGAAAAAAAAATCACAAGGGGAGAAAGCTGTAAGATTTTGACAGCAGAGTCAGCATTTTGGATCAAATCCAGAGAACAAAGTGAAAATATTAGTGATTGGAAATTGAACTTTAGGGGCTCTTACAGATATGGATATGGGTATGGATATGTGTATGGATATGGGTATGGATATGGGTATGGATATGGGTATGGATATGGATATGGGTATGGATATGGATATGGGTATGGGAATGGATATGGGTATGGATATGGATATGGGTATGGATATGGATATGGATGTGGGTATGGATATGGATGTGGGTATGGATATGGGTATGGATATGGGTATGGGTATGAACCAAGACAATTTTAACAACGTGACATTCTGGATGCTGCCTGCAAGTTTCTGGGCAGCATCTGCAAGATCTAAGCGTCGTTTAGAAACACACAGGAAGGCGAGACGGATTTCACCGCGTGCACGGAAAAAAAGGGGTGCCGGGCCCCGCCGTGCGCCCCGCCCGGGCAGTTGCGGCCGCAGGAAGCCCCGGGCACCGCGCCGGGCACGAAGTCCGCCCCGGGGCGGGCCCAGGTCGGCGGATCCGCCCGGGCAGCGCCGGCCCCGCCCGGCCCCGCACCTGCCCCCGGTGCCGCCCCGCCGGAGTCGGGCCGAGCCGCCTCGGGAGCTGCTGCCGGAGCCGGCGCCCGCCATGGGCGCGGGGCGCGGGGGGATGCGCTGCATCAAAATCCTGCTCTTCATCTTCAACCTGACCTTCTGGGTGAGCGCCGTGCCGTGCCGGGCGGAGCGGGGCCGGGCGGGGCAGGGGCACCTGCTGCGGGCGCTCCGGGGTGCCGGGGGTGCCGGGGGTCGGGCGGGTGACACGGGCGCGGGTCCCTCCGGGCAGCCCTGCGGGAGCGCTGCCCGAGCTGAGGCTGCGGGAGCGCCCGGCCAGCGCTCCCGGCTGCCGCTCGCTCCTCTGGAGATACAGCTGTGCCTGGGAAAGCAGCGGCGTGGTGTAAGATGACATTGCTGAGCAGAGACAGCATCTGTCTAAACCGATCATTTAAAGTAGCGACCATTTCCCCGGCAACCGCGCGGCTGCGGGAGGAAGCTCTGAGAGGTTCCCCCAGTGCAGTGCATCGAGCAGATGCATTTTACAGCATCGCGGTGATTTTACTAATGTCATTTCAAATAGGGAGCCAACAACTGCTCCAAGTTCATCCTAAGACAAAGTCCTCGCATCACCCCCGAGAGATTTAGGGAATGCTGTGTCCATTCTCCTCTCATTGCACCTTTTTCAATAGGCTCACAGTTTCACAGCACAGCTGAATTCATGCTTTCTCTTCTTTCACTTTCCCTCGTGTACTATTCTCCCTTCAGCTTTCCAGAAAACAATCAGCAATGTTATCTTCTTAAATGTCTTTTTCTTCTGATTCACTGGGGTCTTTTTAAAAGAAGTCACAAAGTCATCCTGTTTAGCCTCTGTGGACCAAGCAGTTTTGGGCTTTTGTCTCCTTTATGCTTGAAGCACAGTTAAACCAAAGGCCATTCCCTCGTGGTGACAGCGCTGCGCGCTCCGGGGACACAGTGCTGCTGTGAGGAGCTGGAGGGGCAGAGTGATGCTGCCCAGCTGCAGCTGCARGGCAGCAGAAGGACAAAGCTTTGTGTTATTTGTTTCTCAAAGTGACAAGTACTGTGTTTTGTTATCTGCCTTTTCTCTGAGATGGAAGGAACCATCTCCTCAGCTGGCTGGGACATTCATCCCGGACTGCCAGGGCATTGCACAGCCTGGAGAGGCCCTGGCAGCCCAAGGCTGCCAGCAGGGAGGTCCCCATRCTGTGACAGGGTGGCAGGGGACCCTCACCCTCTGCCAGGACACTTCTGTGAGGAGAGCCATGATCCCAAGCTCTCCAGCTGTACCATCGCCTGCTCTCTTGGCTTGTGGAGCTGTGCCAACGGATCCAGTACCAGGGAATGCAGGACAGGTTAGAGGAGCACCGTGCCAGGCTGCACATGTGAGCCTTCCCAGCTCCTGCAGGTGCCACAGACTGAGGCTCTGG
>NW_026623475.1:956539-1012657 GCF_030028575.1 Malurus melanocephalus
TGGTGAGGCTGAGACCTCTGACTGTAGATCTTTCCCCTTGAACAATGTGCTGTGACACTCCTTTGTGATCTAGTCTTGTTTGCATTAAAGGGATTTTTTTCTTTGTATTTGCCAGCATCTATCACTGGTTTGATATTTCTGTGATCCAAGAACACACCTGTGACAATCCTTCTATCTCCTAGTTTTGGTGGGGGTCCCCTGCCCCACTCCATTTCCCGTGGCAATTCAGGTCAAGCTTTGATGATTAAAAGACTGACAAGGTTTGAGAGTCACCAGTAAGTTCAGAAGCACCACTACATGGAAGAACTGAAAGAAAGAAGCACACTGCACTGTAATAGGAATTTCTTGTTATCAGACCCTGACAAGTGCTGCATGAATTTTCTAACAGGGCAATTCTGAGCTGTGGGGTTTCAAGGAAACACAAAGGGCCAAGACACCTCTGTGATGCTCTCCAGCCATTTGTCACTGCAGCCCTGACTGCTCTGTTTGTGTTGCAGCTGGCAGGACTGGTTATCATYGCCTTCGGGCTGTGGCTGCGCTTTGGTGGGCCCATGGCAGAGTTTGCTACAGACAAAAAGTCCCCGGAGTATTTCTTCATGGGTAAGTTCCACTGCTGGGAGCACACAGCCTTCAGCTTTGCTTTCATCCTGGGGTAGGTGACACASCTTATATACATTGAATTATAGGAAGGTCAACAATTCCTGGGCAGAGCTGCACAAAACTGGACATTCTGGTGCTGTGTGCCATGTGTGTGATGGCTTTTGACCTTTCTCTGCTTGGCATCCACTTCCTTAGACCTAATTAATCTCTTCTCCTGGACTTGATCCAGTCTCCACATATCCTAAGTGAATTGTGCTAATACTCTCAGAATAGAAGGCRAGGCAGGTCAGAGACTGGTGGGACTCACCAATATATCCCTCGAGAGTGTTCTGTGCAGCTGTCAGCCAACAAAACAAGTGTCCCTTTGGAATGTTCCCAGTACCAGGACAGCAGCAAAATTCCGCTCCCCAGTTCTCCCTGTGGAGGYCTCCAGTGGGACTGAAGTGTCAGAGCAAATCCTTCCACAGCTGAAAWGTGAAACTGCCTGGTGTTCAGTCATCTCAGGAGCTGTTTGTCCCACCTGGGCAGGAATTATCTAGTTAGTGTGCCCACAGAATTGGGATTATTCACATCTAATTTTAGCATTTAAGGTAACTTTTTTCCCCCTAGGATTTCCAGGYGGGTTTTCTGGAAATGCCACCTGTGTTTCATATCTACAGACATCCTTAAATAGCAGCTGTCTGGGACTGCCAGCAACTGCAGTTTTCTGTCACTGGCAGCTGTAACATACCTGTATACCAGAAAAGTCAGATRTTTTTCTGTTTAATACATCACCCCTGGAGATGGACTCAATAAAATCCCATTGGTGCAAACATTTTTGCCATCTACAAATGCCAAGTGTGAGTGAATACCCAGTCCTGCCCTGACCATCAAGCCCCTCTGACAGGGTGGAAGGACTGGGGGTTGACCCGAGGTGTCCTGCAGCAGTTACCCATCACTGCAAGATTGTGCAGTCACTTTTAATACCCCAACTCTCTCAGTGGAGACTTTGACTCAGATCCACCACAGCCTCAGGCCCAGGTTTCTTTAACATCTGCAGCCAGGCTGGAGGCACAGAACTGGCTGTGCAGCTGTGGGAATAGATGGGGAGAATGTTACATCCAGCAACATTACCATGGGATTTTGTGAGGCTGAACAAAACCATTCAGATGAAAACATTGTTTGGGACCTGAGGGTTATTGTAAAATACCCTGCAGAACCTCTACTGACACAGAGAGCCAGGAAGCGTGATTTAATTTTTCTCTTACATCTGAGCTGCTATGACAGCAGCATATTAGATCACCAACTTCATTTCCAGATCCAGTTTATACCTGCTAAATTCCCTGTGCTGTAGATTGGAATGCTTCCCTGCCTCATCCACCAATATTTGTCCCAGGAGAGCAAACAAGACAAAAAGATGTTCTGGCCTTCAAAATTCAAGTGCTGTTGGAAGGCAGAAAATGCTACATCCTGTGCTAGGGGGAAGCACCACAGCTTCACAGCACAGACTGGAACACACAGTGTAAACAAGATATTCTTTGGTGCATGTGTATTTAAATCTTCAAAAGATTTAGTCTGCTTCTGCCCTGAATAGAAATTACAAAAGTTGTTCAAAGTTGTTAATTTTGGGAAGTCCTGGGGAATGTTCCTGTAGAAGTTTCATCAGAGACCATGACATTCAGCTCTTGGGCTGCCACATGTATTTATAGAGCTGCCTGCTGAAATACATAACAGTGAGAGGAAGTGCTGAGGAACAGGGCACAGAGATGTTCTGAATTCTTTTAAATTTGCGCTTTGGACTTAATTCCAAAGTAAAGTTTTTGCCCTTTTTTGTAAGAGGCACTGGACAGAGCATTCCTGTGCAAGAAAACCAAAGTTTTGTGCTGTCCTCTCTCCCTCATTACAAATCCTGCCTGTTATGAAGGAAATGCTGTTGTGACTCCTGAGCATCTGATGGCACAGCCGTGCTGAGACTGTCAGCAGTCTGGGCCCAAGGCAGTGCTAAAGGACAGTGAGAATTCAGTTACAGTGGGGTTTGCAGCACACAAAGCTGCATTTGAAGGTCAYGCTGAAGAGCTTTCCCTCTCTAGGAGATTTCAGCTCGGAGTCCCCCTTGGCAGTTATGTACTGGGCCTTTCTCAGAGTCTCTGGGACTGTTGTTTGTTTGGCTCTGTGTGTTTGCTCTCTAACATGCTTTCTGGGTGGCAGCCAGGCTTTTGCATAGGAATTCTTAATATGGAACACTGTGCAGCACACCAGGAGCAGCTGCCCTGAGGGTTGAAAGAGAAAGCAGATCAGCAGTGTGACTTAAAATATAAGCTATACACCCAAAAAAATTTTTTTATCTCTGCTCCACTGATGGCTTTTGTGCCTCCTTGTGATAACCCAAAGCCCTGTAGTCACATCAGCTTTGTGTCAGTGCTTGGAACAAYAGTGCAGGTGCATTTGGAGTTCGCTTTGCAGGCTGAAATACTCCAGAATCACCATCTTCTGAGAAACAGTTAATTTTCTTTCTTCTTTCGGCAGCACATTCTGCTCTTTCTGTACCTGGACTGAGCTGCCAGCCGAATCTAACCAGCTTCTCTCTTCTGCTTCCTTGTGATAGTTTTTTTCCTGGATCTGAAATGTTGGGTTACTGTAAAATAATTGATAATTCTATCCTTGCATTTTCCATTAGGCCAGAGTGAGTCTCCTTAAATAGCCCTGTTCTTTACCAGCAGTCCAGCTGTCTTTTCTGCCCCTGGAATAGTTCGGGCCATGACTTGGCAACCAGGCCTGTTCATCTTTTCCAGCCACTGAGATGTTTTTGTTGGTTGGAGAACAGCTTACAGACAGCAGTGCTGTGGGCAAGCACATATGTGTTCTTAGCTTTCTGTTGCTTGTGGTTTTGTGTTTGGTGATCCGGATTCCCCACTGCAGCTTGCAGTGAAAAACCTACAACAGAAAAGGTTGGAAGTGGAACTTTTTGACCCACGCAGTCTCTGTCCATTTTAGCAGATATATCTTACACTGGAGCAGACTCATGAAAGTGGACATCCTCTCCCTGCAGCTCCCCAGCTTTTGGAATTCCCACTACAGTGGGACAATATTTTTATGTTACTCAGTCTCACAGAACAGTTTTTGTGCCTGTGCTTCAGTTGGTCAAGCAAAACTGCAGCTTCCTTGTTCAGCTGCAGTTCAGCTCTGATAGAGTTCATGGATCCCTCTCTTAGCTGTTCTTGAGAGAGAAAAAAAATGAAAGAATAAAAGATAATTTCAGACAAGGCCCATAGCTGGCAGATACCTTTTTATCTGAGTTGTCTGTGATACTGTACTGATCAAAGGGAGTAAAGGTCTCTAGAATTAAGGGAATTCCCTCAGATTGCTCATCCTTCTTGACACTCCTGTACCAAGACTGGCAAATTTTTTACTGGGCAGAAAAGTCTGCAACAGTCAGAAGGAAATAGAATGCTTGTGGGAGCCAAGGTGTCAGCACTGCTGTCTCACAATTAATTGGTCCTTAATTAATTCCTTGCAGTAGTGCTGTTCTTAAAATTAAGAATACCTAAAGCACGRTAGTACAGACCAAGGGCTGCTGAGTGCAAGTGGAGCATTTGTGAAGTAAAAACTGACATGGGGACTTTTCAAGGATCAGTTCCAGACCCCCATTCTTCCATCTCTGCTTTTGGTGGACAAAGGGCAACAAAGAGGACAAACTCTGTATTCCTAAGAATGAAGTGCAGAGGGTCCCATCCCTGCCAGTAACAATAAAAGTGAAGTGTATGTACTCAACAAAGCCCCTCAGGAATGGTAACAAAACCTGCTGAAAGCAAACAAATCTTTCTGGGTGGTTCTTTCTCAGCCCTGAAATGTTGCTTCTCCTGCAAAGCCAGAGCTCACAGCACTTCTGCTCTATTCTGTTCTCTTTGTTTCAGTCCCATGATCCAATCTGTGGTCCAGGCATCCATCAGGGCCAAAGCAGCTGTGCACAAAAGTTTTAGGGTGATTGTGGCTTTTCCTTGGTGTCTGTGAGAGCAGCAGTGATGCTGCTGGCTTTGAAAGGTACAGTTAGATGGAGCGTGCCTTAGGGTATGAAGTCATGTCTGGAGCTGAAGGATATTAGTAGTTTTTCTCCATAGTAGTGGATGCCCATACAAACAGGAATTGGCCAGAGTTAAAGCCATGTGAACTGCAGTTCTCTGCTCCTGTGCCTCACTTTGTTCTAGTTCTGTTCATTCTAGTTCTATTCATGCATTTTGGAGACAAGCTCTATACCCTTAGTCAACAGGATTTYCTCTCCTAAATCCACAACCTGTCAAACTCTACCAGCCTTTAAAATGAGAGCTGTTGRCAAAGCAGAGAGATGTGATACCACAAGAAGAGCATTAAATGGCCCTGCTATCATGTACTGGAGAGGCTTTTAGTCTGTACTTAAGACTTAAGCAATGAATTTGTCTTTCTTCCTATCAGCTTGTGTGCAGCTCTTTTTCTGCCACTCAGGAAGAGTGCTTTACAAAAGGCTGATAGTGGCCCTGAGTGGAAAACGGAAGCTGCTGCACTGGAAATTGGCTTTAAAAACATGACACCATGACTACCAGCCCCTGAAAAAACCTTACTCATAATGAAAGTTGTTCTAAAGTCCTCAGTCTCTGTTCTGGATCATAAAACCTTGCAGCAGTTCCTAAGAGTCAATATTCCCCCTGACAGAATAAAGGCAAGAATAAAGGCAATTCTGACCAAACAAGCTAATTTAGCCTAATGGAACAATCTGTCCATCTGCCTCAGGTTGATTGTTTCATATTTGACAAGATGCTGGGGTTCAGGAGGTTTTTTATCTTTAATCACTTAAGCATGRTAATGCACTTTATGCTTTTTACTCATTATATTGTCCTCCTGGGTGACTTCTCCCACCCTSCTCCCCCTGCTGTAGCTGTGTAAATGCCAGCCAGTCCCACCCCACAGCAGTTGAACCCACAGTTACACCATTTCCTTCTCCCTCGAGGCAGATGGAAGCCACCCTGGTTCCTGC
Organism: Malurus melanocephalus; assembly: GCF_030028575.1. Classification (NCBI taxonomy): domain Eukaryota; kingdom Metazoa; phylum Chordata; class Aves; order Passeriformes; family Maluridae; genus Malurus; species Malurus melanocephalus. The sequence goes on from NW_026623475.1 coordinate 962,127, forward strand.
TSGCTGCTGGCACTGCTGTGACTGCTGAACCCTGACAGCACCGAGTGCCCGGGGTTCCATGGGCCCCTCTTGGGGAGCACCCAGGCTCCAGGTGCCCCTGGTTCTGGTCAGCTGCCCATGGCCAGCCCAGAGCTCACCACAGCAATACCTGGAGTTCTCTGGAAAGAGCCATTAGAGGAGGTGGCTGGCGGTAAACCTGCCACTGGTCCTGCGGGAAGTAAAAARGCATCAAAGTGTTTCCCATCCCTGCATGCACCCAGGACTGGCTGCCCCATCCCTGGAAGTGTCCAAGGCCAGGTTGGATGGGGCTTGGAGCAAAATGGTCCCAGTGGACGGTGTCCCATGACAGGGGGCTGGAACTGCATCATCTTTAAGGASCCTTCCAACCCAAACCATTCCATGATTCCTCTTGCTGGGGCAGCACACCACATTCCAGCATTGCTCAAGCTCTTTTTTTCATACACAGTCTCTTTAAAAGGAGCTCTTCATGCTCTGAAGGAGCGTCTACGTAACAACCAAAGCAGTATAACCCTTTATACCTCCCATAAGGGAAATGTCCTGTGCTGTGTTTCRTTCTGATAGAACTGTAAATACCTTTGGACTGTCCACTCTGGAGCCATTAAGAGGAGTCTTCTTGTCTGCTGGAAAAAACAAACCAGCAACCAAAATGCCCTCAGGCTTCTTTTTGGGGTGTGTTAGTTCAAAAACATCTACAGGAGDGTTTGGATTGAGCTGTCTCGTGCACACACAGGATTATCCAGCGTGTCCTAAACTAGAGAGGATTGCAGAGAATCACAAGAGGATTTCAGAATACCAAAAGACTGAGTATTGCAAAGACAGAAGAAATACAGTATCAACAAAGTGATGCAAGTTGTAACAGATAATGTAAGCAGTATAAACACTGACAGACTTTAAATTAGCCACAACCACACATGAACATGATCTCAGACTCACTATCAGTTGCTCTTGACAACAAAGTGCTTTGCTTACTGCAGTTAAACAGGAATATGAATGTCAGGAATTACGAAGAAAGGAAAGGGCAATCAAATTGAAAWATCTTAATGTCATTGTGTACATTTCCAGTGCACTCAATGTCCTGAATGCTCCTGGTTCTGGTCGAAAAGGATGCAACAAAACTAGAAAAAGTACTAAGACATTTGACATGTTTATGACCATAATGTGCRCTCTGAACAGCTCTCATATGTGGAAGTTCTTCACACTCTTCACATCATTAAATTGTAGAATCCATTGCCATGGGGTTCTGTGAACTTCAGCCAGGACAGAACAGCTCCAGCTGGTACAGGAGTGTTGGTGACACCTGAGTTCAGAGCAGTTTGTGGGGGGTGACAGACACCGACAAAGCCTTTGGGARCACATTTCAGCTTGAGTGAACTTGGGATGTAATTATTTAGGGTTCTGGGACGCATGTGAGCAAGATAGGGAATGAGCTGGAACTGGACTGGGATGTTACATTATAGTGAGGCTGCTTTTAAATCGAACTGCAGGATTTGTGCATCAGCAGAAGCCTCCAAACTGCCTGGTGCCTGTAATGCTTTTGTGGTTCCAGGAAGATTAACCACSAAATCCCCTCTGAATTCACATAAGACATTTAATCAGATGGGTCCATTATGCTTAAATTAAGGGTAYGTTCCACTTTTCCAGAAATTCATGTTACTTTAGAGGCCTCTGCAGCTTTTCTCCAGTTCTGTAAATGTATTTTATAAATAAATATACAATGGAAATTTCTAGTAACAAGCCTGTTTCAGGAACTGAGTTTGGTGCCACATACACAACTGTCCCTGTCTGGCCGTTTTTTTCCAACTCCTACGTGTGTTTATCATATTTTCCAAGAGTGTGTCTGTGCTAGGGGTTCCTTGGTGCTGTCCTAAGGGCTGGRGAGCCTCAGTCCTTCCGTGGAGGAGGACATCTGCCTCCTGGGCTGCAGGGAACACACAACCCCAGGAAAATCCCTTTGAGCCCTGTCTGGTTGCCGGGCTCTGCCGTCGCTGCCGCTGGGTCCCTCACCCCAAGAACAGAGCTGCTTGTTCTCTCTGTGGAGTAGGAACAGTTGGGGGTTTGTTCAGCGTTATTTACTCAGCCCAAAAGAGAGAGAGGAAAAAAAAAAGGGAATTATTTCAAATGGAAAGTGCCCATAGCAGCCAGGTAAACAAGAAACCCATGTGAAATAAAGCCAGACAGAGACAGGGTGTGTTTGTCTGCTCCYGCTCTTTGCAGTACGCTCCAGACAGGGATTTGTGCCTCAAACCTTCAGTAAGACTTGGGGAAAAACAAACAAACAAACAAACAAAAAGCAGCTCTGGGAGTGGGTTCTCTTCCAAACTCTGAAATTAGACTTCTTCCAGCCCAGGCTGAGCCTTCCCTCACTCTCGATACACATAAAGACATATCGCAGCCAGCAGCTTTAAAATTCCATCCTTCTGTCTGGTCTAAAGTGATGGAATTCTGTATCACTTCTAATCACAGATGTTTTGTTTATTCWGATATAACATACAGAATCCCTTGATGATTTTTGTGGTGGTTTTTCACATTTGCACATCTCTAAGTACAGCCCATGAAGTGCTTATATCCAGAGAAAACAGGATCTTAGGGAAGAACTCTGTGCCACGAGCACTGAGGCTGATCCAGCGATCTGCTGAGTTGTGGATTTGCCATACTTCACTACTGGGAGCCACAGGATACTCTGAGATTGCCAGATAACATTTTAATTCCCCTTATAACTGCAAAGCAGAGTCTGCTAGAAAATGGGAATCCYTCCCATTGGAATTTTCACAGGGAATACCCCCATTTGACAACTTTCACTCAGGAAATAATGATTTTCCCCCTGGGATGCATAAAAAATCAAATATACAGAAAAGCTGCTTCTTTATGGCTTTCCAAAAGTGTCTTTTCAAAATAAAATAATGATAGAAGAAGGGACTTCCCCTTTTACATTCACGTCACAGCCAGAAGGGAAATCAGTTTATCAGGTGTTTTCTCACTTGACTCACTTCTAAAAGGAGAAGTCTTCCTTTCTCTTCACACCTATAAAAAAACTCGGGGCAGGGGGGAGGTCCAGCACAGCAAACCACCCCAAAACCTCAGTATTTCCTCACAAAAAAAGATGAAGAGAATAGGCTCTGTCCAAAAATCCCCAGTCCTGTGACACGTTGTTTTTTCATCGTCTTGTGGTTACAAAGAAGCCCCTATTTCCTCCAGAACCCCCCTCAGTAATCAGTTCTGAGGCACTGGTTGTGCCTGCCTATATCAACCAATATTCTATGAGATTTGCACATGGATTTTAATCTTTGGGATGTGCTTCTTCAGGTCAGCATTGAGGGGCTGACCTGTTTKTGGGTCCTGCATGAAGGTGCAATAAATAATCCAAGTGGGGGCAGTCACAGATGGCAGAGCTCTGTCACTAGGGCCAACTTTGCCCTCCTCAATGCCACAGCAGCATTTCTGCTCTCTGCATTTCCTGCTCTCAATTTAGGTGTCAAATTTTTTCTCCTCTTCATAGCACACACAGATCGAAGTGCCAAAATTGCAGGAAATKAACAGAAGCACCAAGAGGTGAGAGGAAAAATTTTACAAAGGCCACAAACCTTTGCTTCCTTTCTACCTTGTGGTTTTTTTTTCCTTCTGCTACACAAAAAGCTGCAGCTGGACAGTCTTCTCATCATTTTCCACTCATCAAAACAAGCTCTCTACCCTGATCTGACTCACACGCTTCTTTTTGCCGTGTTRAGCTTTGTGGTGAATTTTTTATGTCAGTTTGTAGCTCTCAAACCTGTTCCATTTTGTGGCTATAAACTGTCTTTATTTTGTTTCCCTGCTGTGCCATAGATGCCAAGTTGGAGGCCGTGCCAAGGCTTTGTATTTTACAATGGAAGTGCTGATGAATAGAAGCTGATTAAGGCTTTCCCTCCTGCTTTTGGGGAAAGAATGGGTTTTAGTGAAGCTGAAGTGCTTCTCACACTGGATATTATTGCAAGGCAAGGTGTGACTTTAACACCAAAAACGTCTGGATTTGCACTGCTGACCTTGACAGCTCTCAGGGCTCGATGGCTTTAGGTAAAGCTGGGACTCCAAGGGCTGTGTGCCAGACATTGCCACCCTTTGCTTTTTCTTTCCTTTTTAGAGAGTCTCACTTAAGAGTTTGGGTCTGCTCTTATTAAGAATTTAGATGATCATGCCTACATTGCTATGTACAGCCCAGTAGGAAAAGAAATATCAGAGCCCTGTCTAACATACTTACACCATCCAGCATATTTCTATATCTAGTGCTTTGATATCCTTCCTGGAAGCCATCTTCCTCTGAGCATCCCTGCATGTGGGTGCTGGGAAACYTCTCAGTGCAAGCTGAGAATTAACTTGGCCCCTGTGAATTTTTTTTCAAGCTACTCTTCATGTGTCTCATGGAATATTCTGAGTTGGAAGGTTCCACAAGGATCATCGAGGCCAAGTCSTGGCCTCAGGACAACCCCAAAATCACAAGTTTTGTTCCTGTGTGAAAGATTACATGTSTGTATATATATAGCAGAAAAGTAAAAATATCTTTATTTTTGTGGAAATTTTAAGTGCCAACATTATTTTCCATCTAGAAATAGCTGGGTATCAGCAAGTGGTAGTCCCAGGCTGAGAAAGGACAAAGTGGGATGAACTCTCCTGAGCAGAAGATGGAAGAAGGTGGAATTAAACTCCTGGCTGGTTCAGCTGTGGGGCTCGGCTTTGTTTAGTGAGTGGTGTGAGCTCTTCCTGTAACACGCCTTAAAAGGGAAGTTCTGATTGAGGTAGTGGTTTAGCTCTGAGTCATGCRAGTGAAATGCTCAGGCTGTTTCTCTGACAAATGCAAATCCAAATYCCTGAAAGTGGTCTCACTCCCGAGGCTCAATGAGTTTTGTCTTTCCTAGCTGCAARTAACAAAAAKAAATGGGAACACTCCTTTCCTGTCTTCTTACTCAAATTTATCTTTGCTAAGTGGCCTGATAAGTAATTACAGGGACGGGAGCAGGGAGTGACACATAGAAAAYGTCCAGGAAACATCTTTGTAATTACACTGCTTTGTTACCATGGAGATCCCAGGAAATGGCAGCGTTGGTGTTTGGCTGTGGAGCACCARGTTCTGCACCTGAGTGAGGGGTTTTTTGTCTTTTCCAATTCATCTTCCACGAGGGCTGGCTGACCTTTCTCTCCTGAGCCATAAATATCTTTGTAATAATACACAATCAGTAAAAACCAGTGCTGTGAATATGTGCACAAGTATCAGCCTGAAGAATGCTCACTCATAGTAAGTCACAGGTGGCTGAGTATTAAAAATTTAAAAAAACATGGAAAAAGAACTGCCAGCACAGTCAGCAAACAGCATCCCAGCAGCACCACAGATACTACAATTAGCAGGGCAAAGCCATATTACCTATCATTGTTTTAGTGCTATTTAGCAGAATGTATTTCTCAGCAAGAACTGGGGTGGGAGGGGAGAAGGATCACAATAATTGGGATAAATACAGAGACTGGAGAATAATGTGGCAGTGAAGGGGCAGCAGGCAGGAGTTTGCCTTCCCCAAGGAGGCTGCAGCAGTGAGGCAGAGTGGCTGGATGGATGCTCTGCCCTCAAACATTGACTGGTTTTACATTTCCTAGCAATTGCAAACTGCCATCTTTMGGGTTTTCTAGTCTAGGTTACACAAGGCCTGCTCACAGCAAATTCCAGCAGCTCTGCTTACCCTGGGCCAGATTTTATAATAATGTTTACACTGGTAACTGAGCACACTGAAGGTTCTCATTGGAAGCTTGGGTAGTCCAGGCTGGGAGCAAGGCTCACTGTGCCCTCTAGTGCGCTCTGCCTGCAGCTCCACTGTCCCCTCACCACGGAGGACACAAGAAGGAAAATGAAGCTCTTTTCCCCAGCAGTGGCTTGGCTTGGCAGATTTCAGAGTGCCCTGCACAGGACAAGGACCAGAATCACACCAACATGGTACCAGCGGCCAGGCACAGCCCCAGTGGCTGTGGTCTGGTGGGAGCTGACCCCCACARGATCCCATGGTTGCCTAAGTACAGGTCGAAAAATGTACATTCACAAGTGAGGAAAGAAAACTCTGTGCTCTCATTTCCATTTGTCAAAGATAAAGCCCACACAAACAAATAAAAACAACCCCCCAAAAACCTGTTGAATATGAGTATTTCTAGCAGTTTTATAGATGTCAGTTTATAGCTGGGGTCCTAAATCTGTATGAGGCTACACTGCCATCTCTCATGACACTTYAAGTTCCACCCCTGCAGAGCAGTACAGCACATTTCCAGCCCCAGTTTCCCAGAAATACACCCTCAGGCAATGCTGGGCCTTTTTTGCCTTACATTTCTCARTGCAGAGGTGTAAGGAGGCTCTGGATGGTATGGGGTTTGTTCTTCCTGCACTGAACTGTCCCTGGGACAAGAAACTTGGAAGGTGGAAGTCACAGATTCTTATAACAGAGTGTTCATAGTTGGAAGGGACCCACAAGGATCAGCATCCTTAAGTGAATGGCCCATCCAGGAATCAAACCTGTCAAGTTGGTGCTTTTAGCACCATACTCTAACCAGCTGAGCTAATCTCAAATTGTCTTACTTAATTCTCCAAGAATTCTGAAGAAAGCATTACTCTCCTCCTATGGTCAGAGAACCTTTTCCATGTGAAACCTCTTCAGCTTTGTGAGAGCCAGAGACCTTGTTGTCTATAAAGGGTGGAGTTGATGAATTTGGGTTTGGGGAGAGAAGCCTTCTCAGATTGTTGCCTGGCTCTGGTTCTCCACAGGACTCTATGTACTGGTGGGAGCAGGGGCCATCATGTCAGCAGTCGGATTTTTTGGGTGCTGTGGAGCGGCGCGGGAGTCCCAGTGCTTAATTGGAGCAGTGAGTAAAGGGTTTCTGGGGCCTGGGCTGTGCAGGAAAATCACCCAAAGAATTCAGTGCTTGGTGTCAGTAATGGAAAGATCTTTACACTTCAACACCTGAAAGCTTTTGTGTCCTTTTATTGGCTAATCCAGCTTCTGAACTCAGAAGCCACTGCWCTRCTGCAGAGCTGCCATGCAAAACRAGGTTTTGTGTCTTGTGCTGTATTYYCTGGAATTACCCTCTGAYTTTCCTGAAGCTYCACCTGAGCCACATTTCCCATTTCCCTTTTGTTTGCAGATGACAAGAAATCTGCATTGGCAGCCTTATGCAGAGCCTCCTTTAGATCAGGGTGGGGTGTTGAGGCCTGGGGAGGGTGAGGGGCTGGCTGGCAGCCCCTGTGAACAAGGTACCTTCATGTGAGATTCTCTCCTTCCTCCRCAGTTCTTTGCCTGCCTGTTGGTGATATTTGCAGCTGAGGTCACTGCTGGAGTATTTGCCTTCATAGGCAAGGATGTGGTAAGTAGCAAAGAGCCTTAATGTAATGATGGAGTAGTTATGGATTCCAGTGGCCCACTGACCTGGCTCTTCCAAAGAAAAGTTTTCCAGGATGCTTTTTCCAAGAAGACTCTCTGACATTCTTATCTGGAGCCAATGAGAACTTGTGATATCACAAGTCCAGAATTAAAGAAAATTCTTGTTAAAGAAAATCTGTAGGTGTGGTTCAACCTTCCACCCAAAAGGAACTTCAAGGGGAACTGTGTGAAAAGAGGGTATTACCTGGGGAAAAAAGCAAACTAATTCAGGCACTGAACTTCTCCAATTTAGAGTGTTTAAACAAAGCACAGAACACAGCCTATGAACACTGTGATTCTCTGATTGCCACCAGGCCACAAACCCTTTTGTCTTTCCAGTTACAATACCTGTTTACCAAGCACAATTTTCTGCTCAAGAGGTGATGACACAAGGTGCAATTCGTGGATTGGGGGTAAGAGTGATTTGCAACTCACTTGGAAAGTTTGCTTTCTGCAGGCAATACGGGAAGCCCAGAAAATCTATGATGATGCTTATGAGGACTACATGAAAAACCCAGTGGGGAAGGTCAACAGTACCATCTATCGCTATCACGTGGCTGTGAGTACTCCTCAACCCTAACACCTCACTCTATTGCTCCACTGTCACATTGCCCAGTGGAATCCAGAAATCTTCCCTCTGAGGTATGGAAAAATAAAACTGAAAGTACTTAAAATTAAATCAGGGGCTCACAACCCTGCAATTTTCCTGAGAGCTCTGTCAGAACTCTGCTTTTTGGAATTCTAYACTTGAAAGCACAATTAGTCAGGCTTTAAAATTTCTGATGCTTCTGGTCTTTATGTGCAGAAGAAATTACTATTATGGCCGTTCTGGATATTGAAATCCACAGATAAATACTCAAAAATGCAGAGAGAGGGAGAAACGTCTGCATCCCTCTGCATGTGTCASAGACCTGTGTCCCAGGACCTACAGWGTGGCAGATGCTGTCATTGGCTGAACCAAGTATGTGAAAGACCAAAAGCATGTGTGTGACACAGTTCAGGCCACCCAAAAAGTGTCTGAGTCAGAATTACAACCTGTGACTTCTTGAATCCTGTTTGTGTCTATCCTGTATCTACACTGCCTCCCATGGAGATCAAGCCCAAGCTTTGTTGCTCCTTACAGCAATTCCCACGTTCTTTAGAACAAACATTTCACAACCTCAGACCCTTTTGTCCTTCTCCCATAGCTGTTATTTCTGACCCAAAGAGGAATTCCAAGCATTTTGTGGGAGATAGGCAAACAGGAAAAACAAACCCTCTGAAAGTCTGATTTATTACTGTCTCCAAACCCAGCACGATGTTGTGTCAGAAATTAAATTCCAGCATTCTCTGCTGTAGCTTTTGTGCATTGCCCATAATTCTGTATKTGATACTTGAACTTTCTGCATTCTCCCTTTAACAACTCCTGTTTCCTTGTAAGCCAGGGATCTGCTTTCCCCAATTCCACTTGTTTGCTTTGTTATGAAATACTGTAATAAAAAGCCCTTCTGGATATTGTTGTTGATTATAAATGTGCCTGTTTGCTGTGGCCTCAGACAATTGAAACTCATTTTTGAGAATTTTGTCCCACGCAGTTGGAACTGTACCAGAAKCAGCAGTTTAAATATAGAGAATAAKGTTATTACTTGATCTGTACAGATTCATTATTTTAGTTATTTATTGTCTCACTTTCACTATGAAGTAATAACTGACTTTCAGTATTAAAGTCTGTGGTTTTCCCCTTTTTGATCCTTTTCTCTCTCATTCAGCTCCAGTGCTGTGGTAAAGGTAATGTGGAACAACAAACAGGATTACCCTGTCCAGAGAACATCCAGCTGCCAAAGGCAAGTGTCCTCTGAGCTGCTTTTTCTAATCACTTTTTCAGGTCAATTCTTCAGTAAAATTGGAGACGTTCTGTAAGTAAAAGAGAGAAATTCCTTTTTACCTTGCAAATTCCATCATGAAATTCTTTATCGAATGGAGCAGAGGCAGAATTAAGCTGGAGATCATATTGCCCTCAATTGTGATGCCTGGTTGTGGCATTCCATGGTAGCTGAGACAMCATTACATCATCTGAAAGGAAAAGGGAGAAGGAGGTAACAAAACAGGACCCCAAATTTCCCATGGAGGCTGAATTTTGGCAACTGCCCCCCTTAGTCATACATGAAGCCTCCTGACAAGAAACTTCGTTGGTGTTAAGAAAGATATTTCTGTAATTTCTGTCTTTTCTGGAATCTGCTTGTGAGTACAAAGTCAAAATAAAGCACCAAACCTCCTGATTTAGCATGGCCTGTTATATAAAGGCATTTAAATTTAGGGAAAACTGAGAGTARGAGAATTACTTGGATGTGTTAGCTGCTCCAGGCAAGAGCTGCAGATGCCTCACTAGAAAAGGGAAGGTGCTATGAAAATTATCCAACAAAACACAAGGTTTATATGCAAGAATTAGGACAGTGACTGCACTAAAATTTTATTTTGTTTATCTGTTGTTCAGTATCTGTGTTTATCTGTTGTTCAGTAGAAACAGCTGATAGAGTTGATTGAAATATAGATATTGAGGAGTAAAAAGGTATTTTAATTTTGTTTATAACAGAACTGCCTGGATGAAATTCGGAATGTAATTGATACTAATCTGCACTTAGTTGGAATTGTTGGAATTGCAATTGCTGGCATCACAGTGAGTAAATCMATGTTCTCAAATCTCTACTTGAGCCCAGTACCCTGTCCCTTACTCAAAGCTTTGTGGAAGGTATTTTGGAGCAACTGGTGAGATTCCTCAACTCTTAYCACTTTCAGTGTGTCCTCTCTCTGGAAATTGCCCCCATCAGTGCAAGCAGAGCTGTGTGACAAGTTTATTTTGTGTCCTTAGGTTCCAMAGTAATGATAATCTTATTTTGTTCTAACAGTAGGAAAGCAGAGTGCACATGAACCTGAAAAGCAAAAGGCTGTAGCAGCATTTAATGTATTCCAACACAGCTGCAGACTGATGCTTTRAACCCTTTAGGATACAATTCTTAGTTTTCAGGAAGAACAGAGAGGAATAGAGCTGTGACCAATAGATGTCACCCTGTCCCAAGGACACGGCAGGATGGGCAGACTGCAGTTCACCAGGCTTTTGCACAAAGCATTTTCCAGCATATCTGAGCCATGACTTCCTTCAGTCAGACACCAGCAGCTCAAAGAGCCACAAAATTAAACAAACACTCCTTTGGCTGCTGAGAAGGATTTTCACAGATTGATATGGACACTGAAAAGCAGCTGAAGGTTTCTGTAGGTAACAGAAAACATGGTGTGAGGATTAAACAATTCTGGGATTTGTATGGAACTTGAAGGGACTCGAAAATACAGCAAAGCWACAGGGGTGGGACAGTGTTCAATAACATCAAGGACACAGAACCAGGATCATCTCCCTTGGATCCCCACCTCAGGCACAGTGAAGGTCCTGAAGTGACCATATCCTCTTCAGCAGCAACAATGGACCTGCACAATTTTCTGTGCTTGTTTCTGCTGCTTGCTGGGCTGTGAGAGCTCAGCTGTGTCTGTGCTCAGGGAGCTGTGCAGGGAGGGGACATGAACTCAGGGCTTTAACTGCCCATATCCCACCCTGAGCAGTGCAGCCTCAGCAGGAGCTGCTTTGGAGAATCAACCTGTGGCAAGAAAGGAATTTCTGGAGACTCTGGCAGCACCCACTCTTCTCTGCTTTTATTATCCCCTCCAATTCACAAGTTCTCTGACATGAGTGGGGTTTTATATTTAATGTATAGTCTTGCTCTTGAGCACAGGAACTATTAAGAGCTCAAAACCARCTCCAGGGGCTCTGGAATCACCCTCTGCTCTTACTCAAATGTCTGTAACATTCCACGTAGAAGCATTCTGAAACTCAGAACCTTCTGGTGTAATATTAGGGATGGCACCAATAGTCTCAGCTATTATGTCACCTTAATTTGTGKTAATAACATTAATATTTGGGGCAGTTGTGCTTGCCTGGACATTTAGAACAAAGAACAGAGAAACCATCATGAGCAGAYAAAATCTTGGCTATGAGGATCAGTGAAATCTCTTTCATGTTTATTGTCTGATTCTTTGGGGTGGGTAGATGGAAGCAGTCACTACTCTGCCATAGAAAACTTCCATTCTGATGTGCAAATTGCTTTATAACTGTTCTGCAAGCAGATCCCTAAATCACATCCCTTTTCTTCTAGATCTTTGGCATGATATTCAGCATGGTTCTGTGCTGTGCGATCCGTAACACGAGGGACATGATCTAAAACTGTCACTGCACAACTATGTCCCAGGAGTTCCAGACTAAGCTTACAAGAAGTGCTCTTCTACCCGATTTAATAATTGTAATGCATTTTAATCAGTGTTTTAACATACTGAGAGGAAAATATCCCATTAGGTGATCAGGTGAATTGTATTAGTTACAGTAAAACTGAAGTGAACAAAAAAAGGGGTTTAAAATGTCCTTTTTAATGGAAAAAAGCAAAGGTGCATCTAAGACTAATTTGATTTTTAATGTTTGTATATGTGCAATTAAGAGTTTACACATGTATAGACTTTGRTAAGCACATGCATCTCTCTCCTTACAAATACATATGGGTGTGAGCATGTCCCTGGATGTGCAGTACCTTGTCTRGGTAAGTATGTGCAAATGGAACATGTGTGTGCATCCAGAGTGCTTGGAACCCTCTCACACTGAGCCCGTTTGCCAAGAAKTAGCAGAGGAACAAATGCCATTGTAAAAAGTAAGACCTATGATCCATTTTGTAACTCTTCTTTCCAAAGCCCAAGCAGAGTAGAATTAATAAAATTGGACTTCATTAAAAAAATCAAACTTGCCTAAGGGCCTGCTCCAGCAAACATTAATTCATGTGAGTAGACCCACTGACTTCACTGTCATGCAGAGACTGGATATTTATTTTTTGTAGGACAGGACCCTTYGTGCAAATGCAGAAAGCTCTGGGGGAGGAAACATGTCCAAGGAGATCCAGGCTAAAGGAAGAGGGGGAAAGAGGTGGGAAGCTGGCAAGACCAGGCAGCCATTTGGGACCAACTGCAGTGCAAAGTGTGCTTAAGCTTACCAAGCTAGGCTGAGATACACCAAAAAACCCAACTGTGAGTTCAAGGGGCCACTAAAATCCCAATTCAGCAGCCCCTTTGTCCCAGAAGCCTCGCTATGGCTACAGACTGGTGCAGGAGTGGAGCCTAGATCCAAAAATGCAGCCCTTTGTCAGATCTCTGGAGAATCTAACTGGCCTGTGGAAGCCAAAGAAAGAGTGAGTGGTCAGAAAAAGACACACAGCACTTTAATATCCTCAGTTTCTGCTTCTGTGACTATCACAGCTTCCACAGGGCTCTTACCTCAACCTCTCACCCYTTCCTGGGGGCAGAAGGCAGGAAAGAAAGATGGGGCATTTTTACAGAGCTATGAACTAAGTTTTCTTACTGGCACCTTTAGATTGCATGTCAGGTATAAAAATGACACTGTGTGCTTGAAATACCTCAGGGCTTGCGTTTACATAGTTCGTTTCTATATTTTTATTTTTCTATTTGTCATATTTATGCATAAGAGAATGTTCCTTTTGAAACAGCCTAGAAGGGAGAAAGGTTGTCCCCAGAAGAGGTAAATAAATAACATTAAAGGCTCAGGATCTCTTAATTTTTGGCTTACTCAAGATAATTCACCATTTCAGACARCAGCTTTTTGCTAACTATACCCCCACAGCAGCAGCTCTGGTGATCACCAGTTCAGATTCCTGATGCAATTGTTGGGGAGAAGTTCAGTTAAACTACACATTGAAATAGTCCAATGTTTAAGAGGCCTTGGCATTTACAAGTCATGGAGTCTTTGTCCCACCAAAACTGGGATTTCAGTAAATATTTACTCCAAATATCTGCCTTAATTGGCACACCTTGTCATTTTTTACATGGATTTCTCTTTTCTARTTGTCCAACCATGAGCTGTGGCACTGCACTAAGAGCTGGGCATGAGCTGAGCCATGTCCAGGCTGAGCTTTAGGCTGGCAGGATATGAGATCACACACCAGAAAAGAGTCAGGCTCGTTGTCAYTCTGACACAGCTGATTAGCAATGGATGTCAATTAAAAGCAGGGCCTGGAACCTCACTCTGGCAAGAATCAGACCAGGAAACMGGCCCTGATCTGCTGCTTGSTCCTAAGAAAGGCTCAGCTGGCAGAATGGCATTGGCAGCAAATCCATGAGAGTCTCAAGCTGGAACTTAGAAATTCRTTTAACACAGCAGCCAGCAAAGCAATTTCCTGGCTGGAGGTGTACCTGAGATTGTCCCTACAATGGTTCTGCTCTGAAGAGATGATGGGGTAGTGCCCAGCTGGGCCRTGTTCTCCCAAGGTAGTACTGGCAGGAAAAAGAAATTGTTGTAGAGTGTCATTTTCGTCACTCAGGGCAAGCCAGTTTTCCAGGAAAATCAGTAAAAATAGCACCACAGCCAGTGGTTCASGTTCTAAGATTGTTGTCCTACAGGGATAGGAACTGATTGCAAATAAAGTGATTTTCCTCTGTTACACTCCCCCTCATAATGACAGTATTCTATTTATTTGAAACACATCTAAAGGTAATTTGRTTTCGTTCTTCAAATCTGTAGCACCAGAATGTAATTGCCAGACTTTATCTCTTTATTTATTACTTCTTGAGTAAGTTGGAAGATGCCCACTCCTGCTTTGAGATGCACTGAATGCCAAGGCAGCTTGCAGAAACTGCTGTTGCTTCCCCAGCCCTCCACTCCCCCAGAAGTACAAAACCACCCCAGTGCCTTAGGGAAACAGGGAAAAGTGGTACAAAAAACCTGCTATAAATTCACACTCGAACCACCAAACTTTCTGCTGAAGTGTTTTGGGTTTGTGATTTTTTTTTTCTTCCTCTAAACAGGGCATTTATTTTTCTGAGCATTCCTGCATAAGCTCTAGGGTTACTGTTATTTAGGTCTAGGGGATACTTGCACTGCATACCAGGAACAGAATAATACCTGTTACTGGTTTAGTTCTCTAAGTTATTAGTATAAATTAAGCTGGAAATCAACCTGTTATTCATATACTAGTGCCTTTAACAGAATCCAGGGATAAAGGTCTTTTGTAGTTTCCTGCTGCTGTGAGGTGCTTAATATAATYGCAATTTTCTCTGCATCTTAGTAACTGAAGGTATTTTTTAACTGATTGAGAGAGTTACTGCCACAAAAGGCAGCAAAAGTACCCATTTATCCTGTCCCTTGCACCTGTGTCAGAGGAAAGTRACAAAAGATCAGATCCCTCCAGGTGATAATTCTGAAAGCACATCACACACATTTTCTTGTTCTCCTGTCAAAACACTTTATCCTAAAGATGTAAGTTGTTGATGCCCTTACTGTGTCTCTAAACATCCTTATTCACATTTCCCTTGTCTAATTTTTCTAAGTAACTGATTTCAGTGGGAGCTCCCTTTGTCACAGGGAAATCTCAGCCAGTTTTGGTACCTCCCAGAGATCATACAGGAGCTGATGAAGCTCAGCCCTGTGACATCCCTGCAATGAAGAGTCGTATTTCACTTGTCTTGATACTTACAGTTTTATAACAAAATATGTTTCAWGTGTCTTGAAAAAGAAATTGAGTTGTCTTAAGCCCTCAAATGCTGTATTGTACAGTCTTTGCAGGCTACAGATTAACAGCATTGGATGCTGTTGGTAGAAAATGTACATAAATAAAGCTTTTCAATCTTTTTCATCTCTGTTGGTGCTCCAGCCACGAGGTTTTCCAAAACACAAACCACTTCCACGATAACGTGTATGGTACAACATAAAATCTGATTTWACATAGAACTGGCGTTTCAGTTCATACTGCCAAGTCTGTGGCAGAATTACCTCTTGSTTTCAGAAAAAAACGAACTTAACTCTGTGGCTGAAATTAGCTTTCACTTCCCGATGATATGTTCTGAAGTGGCGTTTTATCGGCTTTGTGTCYTGAATTTGAAACAACTTCCTAATAAAAATAACCTGGAATAAATGTCTCCCAGAGAGAACTCGATCCGCGCGGCCAGAGCCCACCCAGGCCCTGAGGGCACCCCGGGGCTGCCTCTCACCTGCGACATCCACAATACCGGGTGGGCTCTGGGTGATGGAGCAGCGCTCGGCCAGCGAGGCAGGCAAGGACCCGGGCTGGGGACCGGGACAGGACCGGGACCGGGATCGGGACCGGGATCGGGATCGGGATCGGGATCGGGATCGGGATCGGGATCGGGATCGGGACCGGGATCGGGATCGGGATCGGGATCGGGACCGGGATCGGGACCGGATCGGGACCGGGACCCGGCAAAGCCGGAATTTCCCTCAGGGAGCCGCGTGCCGGAGAGGCCCCGCCCACTAGGGGGCGGAACAGCGGGCAGTACTGGCTTCCCATTGGCTGCACGCGCTGAGGGCGGGGCGGGGCCGCTGCCCCAGAACGGTTTGGGCGGGAAGGCAAGTTAGAACTCTTCCAGGCTCCCCCTTTGCCACGGGCAGGGACASCTTCCACTGTTCCAGTTTGCTTTAAGTCACATCCAGCCTGGCCTTGGACACTGCCAGGGATCCAGGGGCAGCCACAGCTTTTCTGGGCACCCTGTGCTAGGGCCTCCCCACCCTCACACGGAACAATTTCTTCCTGATATCCAATCTAAACCTGTGTAAACCCATTCCCCCTTGTCCTGTCTTCCTTGTAGTCTCCCTTCAGCTACTGGAAGGCCACAGTTAGGTCACCGCGAAGCTTCTCTTCACCTGGACAATTCCAATTTCCCAGCCTTTCCTGACAGCAGAGCTGCTCCACCCCTCTGATAATCCTGGTGMCTCCTCTGGACTTGCTCCAGCAGCTGCTGTGCTGGGCCCCGGGCTGGAGGCAGCTCTGCAGGTGGGGTTTCATCTGAGGGGGCAGAAGGGCAGAATCCCCCCCTTAAATGTTGCCACGCTGTTCAGATGCAGCGTTTATCCGCGGGAGAGCGGCGGTGGCCCCGGTAAAGGAGGGGCCGTGCCCGGGGCCGCTCCTCAGGGCTGGGCGGTGCCGCCGCTGCCCCGCTCGGGAGCGGAGCCCCGGCCGCTGTTTCCCCCCTGAGGAACCGGGGGCAGCGCGGGCTCCTTCTGCTTCTTTCTCCTTCTCYTTTCTCCTCCTTCTTTCTCCTTCTCCTTCCTCGGGTTTCACATTGTTAATCGGTTCGGGTTCTTCTCTAAATACCGGCCGCAAAGCCGCGAAGCGCCTGGAGCAGCCTCGGCCCCAGCCCCGGGGCCCCCCAGCCCGGAGCTCCCATCCCATTCTATGACCCTCCCCCCCTACCGAAACTGAGATGCGGACAAAAGGCGAAGATGTTTGGATTGCCTGCAAATCCATCGCTCAGTTGGGTGAGAAGTATATTAGGATAAACCAAAGGTAACAAACACGTCTGTAAGGAATCATCACCTTTACAGGGATTTATCAGTTGACCTGGGTGTCTTAAAGTTGAACGTGAAAACTGCTTAAAGGTCAGAGGGAYACAATGCTCTGAGGGCATGGAAATSTACAGTTAAATAGATATGCCAGCGCAACGCAAACATCTGAATTTGGGTTTTTCTGAAGTGCGAAAGAAAACACATTAGTTATTTTTTTCTCTCAGTGATTTTGCATAGGCATTACCATAAAAGTAGACTTGGCTTTTCTTTGTACTGAAGACTTCAGAATAACTCTTTGTGCACACCAGTTTGCAAACAGAATATGAAATACACTTTTATTTCTGTTCAGGTGTGAGCAGACAATACATTTCACCCDCATTCCATTGAAAGTTTCACATGTTACACAACTTCTGTGGCTTAGTGCAATAGTTTGTCCTGACCCTCTCACGGACACAGTCACTGTAGTCAGTGTTACAYTTGCCACACTTGCAGCTCACAGCCACAGGGTAGGAGTAGTAGGGGATGGTGTGGTGAGGGCAGCCTGGGATCAGCACTGTCCGGTACAGTATCTCTTTGTACGTGCACACATTCTGGGACAGGGCACTCTTGAGGAGCAGCTTCTTGCCATTGCTGTCCTACAAAGAGAAGAGAAATATGTTGTTTCACTGAAGCTTGCAAGTGTCAGAAACTTCCTGTGAAGTGTAGAGACCAAAACTCGTGTATTAGCCTAGCTCTGATAYTACTCAGTTCAGAGCTGTAATTGTGACGGGGCTCCCTCCCCACACAGATACATTCACGTTATTTTTATGGTTTAACTGATCCACTTGGTTCAGAATGTTCCCAGCGCTTTGTGATCCCGGCTGGCTCCCTGCTGCCCAAGCTGGAACTCAAGTGCTGTGTTGAACAGCGAAGTTGTGTGCAGTGGTGTGGCTGCTGCAGAGCTGTCCCCACAGCCAGTTGGGATAGCAGCAGAAGTTCCCTAAGTTATTTACATTAATTGAGTGACCCAATATAATCTGCTCCTCACCTGTTCCATCCTGCCCTCACAAACTGCCCACAGAGGCTCTGCAGTGGCGGCAGCAGTCAGGTCTCTGCTGTGCCGCTGGTGTTATCAATTCCATAGTTCCAGAGGCTTGGCATTTTTTTATCCATACCTTTAAAAAGCTAACTTGAAAACATGATGATGGTGGTTTTTCTGTCTGTGACAAACTCTATTCGAGTTAAACCATCTACACATTATTTTCTGGGAGAACAGGCTCTTGTTTTACAGTAGTGGCTGTTACAGAAACATCTGCTCAGAGCAGAGCAGCGCCTCGTACCCGAGTCATGCAGAATCCAGCGCAGATGGTGGTGTTGATGGCCAGGCAATAGGCACATTCCCGTTTCTCCACATGGATMGTGTACTCAGAAGGAACACAAAGTGATGCTGCTTGTCCAAAAGTCAGGCCAAAGAGGAGAGACATCACAAAGAAGGGACTCATGCTGGGTGGRGAAGAACAAACAAACAGAGCAAACAACAAGTAAAATGGGCCGTGCCTTCCAGCCCTCTCCTCAGCATTCAACAGAAACAGCCAGGACAGTCACAGACTAGGAGTAATCTTAATGTTTCTAGCTGCAGTGTCACAGCTTCTTTCCAGTCTCAGACCTTTAATTGAAATAATATTGACCATTAAACAGAGAACAAGGGTAAAGAGGTCATTAACTACATAGAACAAATTCACTTTCCCCGCCATTAAAGCATATTATATGGAACTTCTCACTAATGAATGATTAAATGCTGACACAGAACAAGTAACAGAAGCTGAAAGATTTGAAAGTGTGACATGTAAGATAACATGAGCTCTAGAATTAACCAGATATTAAAATAATCTCACTGCTAAAAAATRCTATTCTAAAGAAAGCATCTTAAAAAATGTTAAAGAGAAAAAGACAAGGCTGTGCATATCAGGCATAAAACTGGATTTTTCAATTTCCAGTGGCTTAGAGGCATGATGAAATGGGAGCACTGCCAAGAATTAAATAATAGAYTCAAGCAAATTACAACAAAGAGTATCAGCAAAGAGTTCAACTCAATGAATCCTGCTTTATCTGTCTGTTTTGCTGACCCCATTTCTCAGACCTGCAGGGGGATCCCAAGAACAAAGCCTTGATTAGCTCCAAAACAATTTCAGGAACTACTCTCGAGCCTCTAAACAACAAACTTTAAATGAGAGTGTCTACCAACATCTGGACATCATCCTCTAGTCTCTTCCAGCTGCCAGTTTTCCATGGAAAAGCCATCCATTACACAGGCTGGTTTACCCTGTAGCTGCAACAACACCAGTCTGAAAAGACCAACCTCTTGTCAGCGGAATTCTTCCCTATTACAGGAACCTGATTCTGCCTTGAGCTGGGAGAGGCAGTGACCCAGCACAAGATCCGTGTGTGCTTTATACTCTCCAGGCTAATTCCTGGCTGATCTTACTGTTTATATAATTGCATCTGAATTGCTGCTTTCTTATCACAAAGTCATCTATTGAAAATTCATACTGAACCACAAAGCAAATGTGATAGGAACAAACGTGTCCATAATATCCTAACCTGGAA
The DNA here is from genome assembly GCF_030028575.1 of Malurus melanocephalus. Taxonomy (NCBI): domain Eukaryota; kingdom Metazoa; phylum Chordata; class Aves; order Passeriformes; family Maluridae; genus Malurus; species Malurus melanocephalus. Next base: position 981,534 of record NW_026623475.1, read on the forward strand.
ACTGGAGCTGGAAATCTAATTATTTTAACAGTCATTCTCTCCTCACTGGTTAGCTTTTAAACTAACCAGTGCTTTTAAAGAGTTGTTATTATTGATTAATTTAATCACTCCATAAGACAGCAAGACCATGGCAGGAAGGCTGGCATGGATATGGAGTCTTCCAGAATCACAGATGATGAATTTTGCACCTGTGTTTTGCTAAGGTTTAATGAGGTCTGGTTGGCTCTTTTTGCTCCTTACCAGGCAGGCACAGCTGGGAGATGCTGGCACAGGTTGCCCAAAGGAGCTGTGGCTGCCCTGTCCCTGGAATTGTTCCAGGAGCAACCTTGGCTAGTGGAAGGTGTCCCTGCCCATGGCAGTGAGTGGGATGGGATGGGCTTCAAGGTTCCTTCCAACCCAAACCATTCTGGGATTCTCTAAGTCTGCGCAGTGCCTATGTAGAAACAAATCTGAAATCAAACCAATGGCTCTGCAGCCGTTGCTGTTACCTGCTCAAGAAAAACACACTCAGAAACTGTCTGGCCTGGAACCTACTCAGCCAATATGGAAGTAACAAGCAATTCACTCCATACAAATTGATAGGAAAAAACTTTTACTGAGCCAGTCCTTGCAGCACAATGAGAAGCAAAATTTTGAATCAACACCAATGAAACAGATGACCCCAAGTGGGGGGAAATACTCACTTTTGGGAGAGCAAGAGTGAGAAGGGATCAACAAAGCCACTATTCTCTGTCAGCCTCTCCTTGAGCTCCCTGCCTGCAGCTCYGGGAACACRTGCCCKCCCAGGTAATCACCTAACTCCCATTTGGAATTTGATCTGATATATCTCCTATGCAGGTCAGCCACATTCCTGATTTACATAGCCATAAGAAATATGAAAAAGTAAGTTTGAGGTGGTAAATGTGGTCACTTTGAGCTGTTGGAGGAGTGATCCAGTCAGTCCCAACTGATGTTTAGCTAATTCCTGAATAATAGTGTCTCCTTTTCCTGTGGTTTTGGATTGTGCACAGGTCTGTGTCCTGGGCTAATTTTACAAGGTTTTTTTTGATAATGTAACAGAGGTTTTGTTCTATTAAGACTAGCCAAATGTTTTCTGTTTTCATGGAATCTTTAATTCAGGGTGAATTTCTACCATATATTTTCTCAGGAATGAAATATAATTTAATYATATTTAAACCTCTTTCTGGCTTAGGGGCATGAGCAGAGTATTAATTGTACTCTCTGTAACATCTGTCCATCTCACTTAGCAACAGGAGTGTAACACYCACTTTGCTACTACTCCAGTACGTTACTTAGCTCTATATTTTTCTGACATATTTGAAATACAAAGAGTCATGTTCTCTCAGTATACACTACACAACCCACACATAGATAATGTATATGTATATATATATATATACATATACTATATGTACACATACACACTACATATACGTGTATGGGCTTGATTGTTTAAAGCTTGAATCACAGAAAAGAGTGTTTGTTCTTGGGAAGTACAAAGAGTATTTCAAAGGAAACAAAGAACCTGAAGGGAAAAGAACAAATTCATAAAACTAAAACCTGGAGAGGACAAAATGCTCTCAAAGTAAGAATTAAAAAACAGCATTCTTAAAACAAATATATCACATGTGACCCTTGTACAGCTAATTGTTTCCTCTAAAGAATTCACAGCTTTAGGCAGCTGRAGCTGGATTTTTGTGCACTGGAGACCTCCACAGTTGGATTTAAAGTGTCTCAGCACACCCTACAAGAACATAGGCAGAGAACAGGTCAGAGTGTGAGAACACACAGTCTTTGCTGCCTTAAAGTGCCAGTTTCTCTGAGTTGAGAAAAATGGGTGTAAGGAGGGGGTATTGAGATTAAAAATATAAATTGCTTTAACAAGATTTAGGAAAATGTCTGCAAACATCAGTAGCAAGTTATAACAGTGCTTGAAAGTCATAATGAAGGTGAAAAAGAGAGTGAAACAATAAGAACTAGTGCAATAAGGAAAATCAATGTAAATAACTGTTACAAGTGAGAAAATGCAGAAAACTTTTACAGGAAGCTGAAGAGTAGGAAATAAACTTTTGCCARGCCAGAGGCCAATAATAAAGTCAGGGAACATTACAAGATGAAGACAAGCTGTTGATGCAGARTTAGTGCAAAGGCTTCAGCAAGAACTTATGCATTTGAAAATACAGTGACTGAACAAACACACACAGATTTGCAACAAAAATTATTAAATAAATCATATAAGRAAAAAATATTTTAAACTCAACATGATTAGCTAGCTAATGCTCATTTCAACAAGTCTGGAATACTGAGATTTCAAAACATCTTTTAAAAGTGTTAATATTATGGCAATATTTAAGGAGAGAGTGTTGACCCAGGTAACTCCACCAGCCAGGTAAAATAACAGAAAATTGATACAGGATTTAAGTAATAAAGAATTAATGGATGAAAACATAATTACTGATGTTACATAAAATAGGTCATGCCACACAAACCCAATTTCATTGTTTGCAGTGATTACAAATTTGGTTACTAAGGCAATTGCACAGATACAAAGTCTTTAGTTCCATCTGTCCAGAGCCCCCCTGTCGGGAAGGTTTAGAGCTGTTAGGCAGAGCCCAATGTGGTGGTTGCTGAATGCTGGGAATTATCAACCCCTGGAGCAGRCAGAATAATCTCAGCAGTGCCTTTATTCACTGCAATGATTTTACCCAGCCTCTGAACACACTGCAGTGCACTACAGAAATACCTGACCAGGTATTAAGAATGAAAATTCATTTATCTGGAAGGGCARTACATTAGTCTGAGTGGAGCTTGGGACTAATGTGACTGCTGCTTATCAGTTCAGCCCCATGCTGATATGGKCACACAGCCTCTTGGCTGCTGCCTTTCCCTTGCTGGCACCATTATCCTACCCATCTAAAGAGCATCAGGGTGGTGTTCACATATCTTCAGTAATTTACATAAACTATCAAGCTGGTAAGAAACCTCCTGGGCTGTCCTTCTGGCTATRACCATGGAGCTCATTCACCACTGACCTCTCTGAACACCTGATGGGAGTGAGATCCCATGAGCTCCAGCGAGCAGCAAGAAAAAAGACAGTGACAAAATTCAGCAACACAATCTGTAAGTGCCTGAGGCTTCTTCCATACAGTTCCCTAAAATCCATCATCCATAGTCTGATGCTTATGGATCCATTTCTTTGGTTGCCCTCTTGCTGACCTGCAGAAACTCAGTGATAGAAATTTTAATGTGCTTTTATAGCYCAGCTTTGCAGCCCTGTTGTGGAACAGCCAGTTACACTGTTRATTATTTATCTTTAACCTTTCTGTTAACTACACCAATCCATTCCCTGACATCAGTGATTTTACACTTTCATTAAATGAAAGATGGTGTGCTGATATTCTACAGGAAGTGTTTCAAGTGATATCGGTAAATAAAATTTAGTCATTCTAAAATCTTGGGTTAATTCCCCAGGCGTGTCTGTCATGGGCTACCGAAATTCAGAAGTTCATATGTAACAGTAATTTAATAGGATTCTCTGTCACTGAATAACATCTAAAATAAAAGTAGGAACAATGAGAAGTTATCAGACATTATTCCCACTCACTCTGCCCCTGGTAGTGGTACAACATAATGAAAACTTTGTGATCTCATGAGCAGGTTACTCACAGAGCAGGGCCTCTCTTATTTCCATGAAATACAGAACTGTAGATAGTAAAAACATGTCCACACTTGCAAACAACTGAGAATTGGAAGGTCTGCTGATGAAAAACAGACAAAACCAATCAGATTCTGAAAGATGAGTATTCTGGTAGAGAAATTATTTCCAATCCCATCCTATTGCAGCCTTCCACTGATAAAAGGAAATAAGATCCTGATATGCTGCCATAGAAACAAGTGTTTTTGCCAGATTTTGCATTTAAACAGCCTGTGGCTGCTGAATTTTCAAAACTAATCTGCCTATTGCCAGTCTCTGTAACAGCCAGAAACACAGCYCTCCTCTCTGAAATTTATAGATTCACAGTCTCCTCTCCTCTTTCTTTCCTAGGATTAGCTGCAGCATTTCCTATCAACCACAGATTAAAACAGCAAATCTCTTTGTTGCATATCATATGCCAGCAATCTCCATTTATGGTCTGAAAATACTTCATAATCCTATTTGCTGTTTGGCTCASACGATAGAGCCCTTTGGATTTGGTTTCATTTCTTTGGAAAGTGCTAGATATTTCTGTYAGTCCGAGATACACAATCACTGTGCTGAGGGCAAAGTTAAACAAAAAATGGAACAACAAACCATCACTACCAGCAGCAGCAGCAAAGACAATCCAGAAGCCTTCTGCAATATAATCAAGGATAAATGAAGATACCCAAGTAGGTGTTTTGTAGTTTGCTTTACAGGCTGTGGCCAAAGTGGAAGGTTTTGATGACAAGAACTCATTAACTGCTGCCTGTCTGTGCACAGGTGMATGGTAAAGGATTCARGAAGCAAAATKATTTCTTTAAAGTCCAGTAGTTGATATTTATTTTTATCTTTACTCCCATGGGTAGTTCTAATGACATCTGATTATTTTTAGCATCAAAATGCCTTTTTACAAGTTTTCCAAGTCACAGAAAATAGCATAAATAACGCAACTCATCTCCTGTCAGAATATCACATTTGAATCTAAACATATTCCATAAGGAACCTCAACATGAAAAAAATAACTTGTTGAATTCACACAACTCAGTGTGGTGACAGAACATTTTCACTGCACATCTGGTCTGGTGTAAGCAGGACTTCAAAGCCAGTACAAGCATCCAAGTGGGGCACTGCTCACTGCTGAGTTACCCATGTCAAACTTGGATTTATCATCGGTGATGCGCAGTTACAACACAGAGCAGATGATCGAGAAGATCTATCAGTCTTGATAGAAACAGTAAAAGTCTTCGAAATTGAAGTGGAAGATGTTCCCCCCAGCACCAATCTTGGCAGTCTGCAGAGAAATCAGTTCAGCCAATTTCACACATACACAGAACATGGAATGGCTTGGGTTGGAAGAGACYTTGAAGCTCATACAGTTCCACCTCCTTGCCGTGGGCAGGGACACCTTYCACTATCCCAGCTTGCTCCAAGTCGGGTCCAACCTGGTTTTGGACACTTCCCRGGACGGGGCAGGATGTGTGTGCTCGGGTCGGGACTCTGCCCGGGGGCTCCCAGCAGTGTCCCCGTGTCCCTGGACGGGCTGTCCCCCCGCCCGYTCGCAGCTCAGCCCGGGGGCGGTGGTGACACCATTTACCTGACACAGCCCCGCGGCCCGAGCGCTCACCGCGGTTTGGCCGCGGGCCCTGCCGGACCTCAGGCGCGGCAGAGCAGTTTAAACAGGTTTTCTTCTTCCATGGGCCCGCASAAAAGTGGTGACACCGACACCCGGCACCGGGACTGGCAGCGGCACCAACARAGGTACCGACACCGTCACTGATACCAGCAGCGACAACCGGCACCGACACACATCGACACCACCAATTTCTTTTTATAAATTGTGCTCGGTGCTGACGCCGGCACCGACAGTGGCACCGACACTGACACCGGCACCGACAGTGGTACTGACAGTGACATCGACGCCACCACCGATACCGTCACCGACATCGGCACCGGCACCGGCACCGGCACCGACATCGACACCACCAATTTCTTTTTAGAAATCGGGCTCCATGCTGACGCCGGCACCGAGAGTGGCACCGACACTGACACGAGCACCGACACTGACACCGGCACCGACACTGACACCGGCACCGACAGTGGTACCGACGGTGACATCGCCGCCACCACCGGCACCGGCACCTCACGGCGGCCGCTGAGGGTGAGCGAAAAGGGCGGGAAGCGACGGCGCGCACCCGAGGCGGGAAATGGGCGCGCGGGCCGGCGGCGATGGCGCCGCCTAGTGGAGGTCCCACAGGTCCCGCAGCGGCGCCGCCAGGCGCGGGTGCCGCGCGCGCAGCGCCCCCGCGTGGAAGTGGCGGAGCGAGCGCAGCTCCGTGAGGCGCCCGAGCAGCCGCGCGAAGCGCTGAGGGTCCCGCGGGTGCTGCAGCTTCGAGTGCTTGTACAGGATCCCCAGCAGCGGCTCCTGCAGCTCCTCCACATGGCGCTTGTCCCTCAGCAGCGGGCGGTCTGCGGGAGAGCGGCGGAGCGGAGAGAGCGGTGGGCGGGGGGGGCTCCGGGCGCCGCGGCCCCTCAGAGTCCGATCGGCGCCGCCGCCCCTGAAGGGGTAAGTGGGAGCTCCCCCGGGGCGAGTGACAGCTCGGTGTCACCTTGCCAACCTACCTGAAAAGAACACGGTTGTAGCTACGAGCAGAGCGTATTCGGTCTCGGTCACTTTGAGTTCCCCCATGGTTCTGTAGAAGTAGAACAGCGCAGTGATGAACTCYTCGGTTATGCCTTGAAAATAGAAGAAAAACCAACATGTTTTGTTTAAGGAAAAAAAGTCAAACATGCAGGATAATGAGCATGTTATTTCAGTACAGAAATCGTTGCAAATCATCTTTGCCTGAAGGGTGGTAAGTGACCCTCACTGGATCCCCTTGGATGAGTGTCCAGTTCCGGGCTCCCCAGGACAAGGGACATGGAGCGCCTGGAGCAGGTCCAGCAGAGGCTGTGGAAGTCATGAGAGGGCTGGAGATCTCTCTGGTGAGGAAATGGTGAATGGGTGGACTCTGAGGTCTTCTCCAGGCTAAGTGATTCCACCAGTCTGTGGAAGACTGAGGGAGCCGGGGCTGTTCAGCCTCGAGAGGAGCTGCTGAGAGGGGCCCTTATCCCTGTCTGTCCCTGTCCCTGTCTGTCCCTATCCCTGTCTGTCCCTGTGTGCAGGGAGGGCTCCAAGCAGGGCCCATGGGGGCTCTGCTCTGTGGATCCCAGCAATGGCACACGAGGAACAGGCAGGAACAGATTAACAGCAAATTCCACCTGAACATGAGGGAGGATACAGAACAATTGCCCAGAGAACGTGTGCACTCCTCCTCACTGGGGATATTCCAGAACCRTCTGAACCATTCCTGTGCCATGTGCTCTGGGATGACCTTGCTGGACCAGGTGACCCATTGTGGTCCCTTCCAACCTCACCCATTCCGTGATTCTGTGATTCAGTGAATCTTTTAAAGTTTGGGGATGTTCTATCGCGCAAAACAGTTAACAAACTTTGTGAATACAATGTTAATTTCTAAAATGATGACAGAAGCTGTACTGCAGTTGTACAGTGGGGCTTTGGAGATATATATATATATATATATGGATGGATTTATATATAAAACTCAAGGCTTTATCCTAGAATATAAGCAAAAATGAACACCACTACTTCCTGCCATGAAGATGTAATGCCAGCATGTACCAGAGCAGCTCAAGGGAGAGGGAAAGGAGAAGAAAAGGGAGAGGAGAGGAAGAGAATAGGAAAGGAGCTGGAGTAGTGACCACAGGGACAGTGTTGCTCAGTGTGATTAAGAACAGGACATTGCAAAATATTTACAGGATTTGAATTCTGAGGCTTCTGTTACCTGTGGTAGTGGTRGAAGTTGGACTCTCTTCATTATGACACATTTCCATGGAATAAATGTTACTTTTATCAAGGTTTTGAATGTGACAACATGTCCCATGATCAGAAAGTCTTACATGACCTGGAACAAGGTAGATGACAGTTCCCAGTAAAGCTTAAAGTGACGTTAAATATTTCTCTGTATCATAGCTGAAAAAGTGTGAATTTTTCCTAGATACATGCAGGTATCAAATTTGTTTTTGGCATCTGGCACCAAGTTCTTTGGTTGCATTGTTGTTGATACCTTGTACTAAACTTGACAAAATGCATAATCTGTAATTAATACAGCTGATATTATCCACCCACCCCACAATGGTGTCAGTCAGTTATGTCCAACGTACTTTCACTGGTTGATGGCTGACACTCGCTCATTCTCTGGTTGTAAATTTGGGCTGATCTCAAGAACATCGCCTCCACTGTGGACCCTTTCAGMAGAGCAATCTGGTCCTCACTGGCTAAACTCTCAAACCCTGCAGAGAAAGGTGCATATTCAGAATCAAGGAAGGCTGGGCTGCCTTTAAGCCCCCAACATGAGGTGAAAAAATGATTTTTTTTTTTTAATAAATGCCTTTACTGGAAAGGAGGAGCCATAGTTAAATGATGTATGTGCCGAAAACTTGGGATCTTTCTTGTTGGTTTGCAGATTGGACAATTAAAAAAGAGCAGGGGGAAAGGGAGGAGGCAGTTTTTAGTGTTAAAAGATTCACAAGAATATACAAGTAAACATTTGGRGACTAAGCAAGATGTTATCAAAAGCTTCTTCCTAATATCTGATAAATATCATGTGGCCTAACACCTGATAAATTTGCTACATTGCTTAGTGAGTCTGGATATTCCCCTTATTCATTGTTACATAATTTTGTTTTTAGAAATTGTGTTCCTCTTTTGACAAGCTCATTGTCTACACTCATAATTCAAGAGCAAAGAAACTTAAGTGATTTTTTCTTAACTCTGATCAAAGCAGGATGTATAACACAAGAAAACAGACAGCTCACTCCTTCCTTCAGCTATGTCCCATAGTGGTGCTAAATCATATCAAATACCTGGTGACTGACCTTTGTCAGTGAGTTTTACAAAGAAAAAATTATCACCTTCCCTTGTCAAATGTTAYTTTGTCAACTTTACACTGAAATGCAGTGAGTTTAATTGCATGTTCCCTTGTTCTTTATGAAAGGAAAATATGAATAAGAACACCTGGTTAGTCCCTTCTGGGCTGCCTTTTCCTTTGAAGGAACATCTGCTTTTTTCTTTGATTGTTATAATAAATTGCAAACTCAACTGGACTTCAGARAATGTGATGGAATAATAATTCCCTCAAGGCAGTATTTTGACGTCCACGTCCTTGTAGAAAATGTCTACTCCATGTCAGAAATGGAGAAGAAATCTAATCATAGCAAGGTTTTGAAGTGAAAAGTTTTGAAATGAAARCTTTTAGGTTGTCCTCATGACAAGTAAATGGCAAGCTAGAAGTAAAAATAATCAGTTGAAAGCCTTTTCTGAAAACCTGTATTTTCCTYGGGTTCATGCCACCAGTATGGTTTGGTTCCTCTAATATTCCCCAAAGGAAGAAACTCACCTGGAAGTCTTTTTGTGAAATCCACTAACACTTGGACRTGCACAACAGCTGTCTCAGAGAGACGGAGAAAACTCTCCTCAGGACTTGCAGTTTCTTGTAGCTGCATGAGAGAGYGTTTGGACATTGGATATAGCCAATAATAGAGAAGAATAGTAACTTAGCAATGGATGCTGGGTGTGCTGGATACCTACAAACTTCTTGGCTTCCTCAAGGGGAATTGTGTATTTTTGRTGTGCTGCTACAATGTGGTCAAGGAGCTGATGTTCCCCTGGAGTGAGTTCCATCTTCTCTGGGATCTGTTAAAAAAAATAAACCAATCAAGTGACAATGACATGGGGTAAGAATAAATGTTAAAAAGAGATATTTTAAATAGAAAAATATCCCACTTTTCCAGATCTTGTTGTAGATGATACTTGCTTACTATTCAGTCCCTCATCTTCCAGCTTTATGTTACAAAGGAAACTGCTCTTCTCCTTGAAATTCTTCCTGAGTCGCTTCGACTTGCACTGGACTTCAGTCAGCAAACCTGYGAGGTGTGGAAGCGGCCATCAATGTGTGTGTTTTCAATTAATTGCAGTTTGAAATCATCGCTTTTATTAGAGATAACTCCAGTGTTGCATCACATAAGCTGTCACCTATAAGGAATTACATTTCCTAGAGAATGTGGCCATGTGTGACTTATCAGGTGAGCTGGTGTTCAGTAGCCACCAAAGGCCTGAGGGTCTGCAGTCATCTTYGTACTTGTGGCTCTGTGACACAGGATTTTTCAACAAAGACCTCATGACAATTTTATTTATTTTTTTCCCCAAATTCTAAAGCTCTTCTGCTCGCTCACTGCTGTCCTGACAAGGCTCAGGATATTTAGGTTCCCTTGTTAGTAATTTCTTTTTTTTCTTGTAATACCTTTGAACAACAATTATCTTAAGGTGAGGAGAGACTTCTCAAACATTGCTGGCTTTTGCACATGAAGATGCTTCAGATGCTACAATCTCCAAAGTTAATTTTCCTACAGCCAAATGAAGTTTAGATCAGGATCACAGGAAGGGATTGACTTTTGAAAAGGTTTTATCAGAGTTGATTAGTAAAGAATCCAGCATGAAGGAGCACTTACATTCTGCCAGCATTCCCACAGCTTTGCACTTCTTGAGGCGACACTCCTGGCACTTCCTCCTCATGTACATGTCCATCTCACAGTGCCCCCCGCTCTTGCAGCGGTACACGGCGTTCTTGGTGATGCTGCGCCGGAAAAACCCTGGGAACAAGGACCAGGTTATGGCTGAAGGGATCTGAGGAGCTTTAGCTCAGAATTATTTGAAACTGTCTTTCGGGTTTATTTGGTGGGGTTTTGTAAATGGAAACCCAGCACCCTCTGGAAAGGTTCTTCCCCTGAGATCCCTCTCAACCCTCCCCTAACATGGCTCCAGCCCTTCTCTTGGGTCCTGTCCYTGATCCCAGAGAGCAGAGATTGGTGCCTGTCCCTCATGAGACAGTTCCCATATAAACAAGTTAAAATATAATTAGCAAGTAATTGCTACTTGTTTTTATTCAATTTCAATAGTAAGTAAAATTGATTACACTGAAGTAAATCTCTAATAAATGTTCATGAGAAAACCAGCACCTGCTTACACTGACACTATTCCAGCGAGTCATCGATGCAGGTGTTGGAAGTGCTCATCTTAAATATAGACTGTGAAATAATTTCTTTAAAAAAACAGTATACAAATGTGACTCTGGAGTAAAGGTGTTAGATAAGGAAAAAATTAAAAGCCTCTGTGCAAAAACCAGCTCAAAACCYAAATCTGTTGGCCCCAGTCCCAGCTGTGGAGGGTTGTGCTGAGGCCCTGCTCCGTGCTCACCTTTGCAGCCCTCGCAGGTCAGYGCGTTGTAGTGGTACCCCGAGGCTTTGTCCCCACACACCACACACAGCTCCTCCTGCCCCTTCAGCCTCACCGAGTGGTTCAACCTGGGCCTCTTTAACCCCTGGTACCCCCCATCCTCCACGTGGGGAGCCAGGAAGGGGCCCTTGCTGAGCTCGCAGCTGCTGCCGACGCAGGGCCCGTCGCTGTACGGGGGCTCCAGGCTGTAGGAACCGTACGGGGACGGAGCAGGCTGGGACTGCAGAGMTGGAACTGGGACTGCTGAGTACTGGCAGTAAGGGGCAGCCTGGAAATCTGGGTCCTGCAGCTGGTAGTTGATGTGCTCTGGTAAAACATCTGAGATGGGGGAAATAAAAAGGGGAATAAAAGCCTGGAGAACAACTTGATGACAACCGCTCCAAAYATTAAAAATATTTTATAGAACTAGTAACATAAATATTAGAGGCACACGTTTTCAGAGGGGCAGTCTGACACATTCTATTTAAATGTTATACCTATAATGTTCTTAAGTAAAATCTTAAATGTAGCAAAAATGGCTCAGTAATGGTTTGAGCAATGTCATGTGGGCACYGCTGGATTAGTGTTAGTATAGATAATTGAGTATCACTTGCCAGCTGATGGTACAGCAGCCTTTAAATCTTTCCCTTAAATGTTGTTTTTACTAGTTCTCCCCACTACAGTCAAATATCTTCCCTAAGTTAATTCTTAATGAATTAAGCATTTGTTACTTGATTAAGCATTTGTTATTTGATACATAACTCAGACATCATTTTGAAAATGCTGCACTGAGAAAAATTGTATAGAAATTATAGAGTGGTAAATATAACTGTAACAGGAGTCTTAAAGTTGAACATCAAAAGAGTAAAAAGCAGAGACTTGTTTTATTAAGTATTTTCCCACACATGTATCTTTATGRAATTTTAGTTTACTAAAATGTAGGTACAGATTAACAAAGAGAGTCTYTTCCTGTCTTTCTGTCTGTTGAGTTTTAATTGTATCCAGCCTCCCTTAAATGCACACAGCTATACCAAAGAAAGYCTGTGCAATGTGCATCATGTTTCATTCTTCCTTTGGGATTATTAAAATCTCTATAAAAACAGATTGGAAAGATTTTTTAAAACAGTTTGGAGATTTTTTCCTTTTAGTGGGCTTTGAGTCCTCCTTTAGTCTTCCAGAATCAAATTAGTTATTTCAATTATAGTTACCTAAGATATAGAATAGGCATTAGTTATTTATAATGTATCTGGAATATTGTAATAAAACTTTCTCCATGCAACTCAAAGGGAGACGGCACTGGGAATGTTTMTGTGGAATGCTCAGTCAGAATAATCACATTGTGCACACACGAAAAGATTTTAATACACTTTCAGTGCAAGCTTGGTAAAAAGTTTCAAGTGCTTTAAAGATAAAATAAAATTAAGGAAAAAATATAAATTCCCACTGGTGTTCCTTTCCCCACATTTCCAGAGTAAAAAACTTGCTTTACTCACCGTAGTACTGGATGGGCTCGGGAAGGCCGTACCCRTCGGGGACGGTGACAAACGTGTTGGCCATGTTCTGCTCCCAGCTGCACTGCTTCATCCACTCTGCTGGGGGATCAGCCTTTAAACAGCAACCTGGACAAAGGGGAAAGGAAGAGAAACATCCCATGGGAAAGAATTGCTGGGAAGGTTTAGAGACAGAGCTAAAACCAGAAAACTCCAGAATATGGGACGGTTTTTGGACAATAAGAAAATCAGATGTCTCTGCAAATGTCTTACWTAGTGCCTTCTGTGAGGTTACAAAATATTTGAGTGTCCTAATATTACAGRTTCAGGGTGAAATCCTTTCCTAACTTTCCAAGTTATAGTTAGAAATGCTTTGCTTTGAGTTTTATGCAAAACCTTACGGGAGAATCGGCCTAATCATGGTAAATTCTCTAGTACAGGAAGATTAAAAGGAGCTTTGCAGCATAGAAGAAACTTGTTTTGGGCATGAGTTAGAGAGTTTGCTCTGGTGTGGATGTGGGGCTGTCCTGTTTGTAGACAAAGATGGGCTTTCAATGAGTTTATTTTATTTTCTTTATATGCAGATTTGAAGAAAAATAACATCAAAAGCCCATGGAATATCTGTTCTTCCCCATGTAAGTACTTATTTATGCAGTAAAAATCAGCTTTGCGTTGCTTAAGCACTGCCTGAATCACATTTAAGAGCCTGTGTTCCTTTAGCAGTGTAAAGTATACRATGAAGACCTAAATATTGATTTCCTATAAGATGTGTTGCCTCTAAAGAGCTTTCCACTGTCCCTTGGCTATTGAAGGGRCCCGGGCTCCTGTCTGGATTCACTGACATTCCCAATAAAAATATGACAGAGTGAAATTCAAAACTTACCTCATTTTATCATAATTTGAATTATAATTTCAAATCTAGAGGGAGGTTCTGAAAGTGTGCTCTAAAAACTCTTAAAAAGTTTTAGGAAAAAAGAAATCTGTGGCATGGATTTGGGTTTATTTACATGCTGCAAACTTCTGGTATTGCTGAGAATTGAGAGTAACAGAGTAGCCATTAGAARAGTAAGTGGGAATATCTTCCTTTCCCCCTTGTCCCTCTCTCTGCATGTCTGGGATGTGGCACAGGTTAAACCTTTGCTGAGCCTGATGCCCACTGAGCAAGGGCTGTAAGAGACAATTTGCCCATGAACAACTCACAGGCTTTCCCTGAGCAGACAAAGGAKAGAAAAGATGGAAAAGGCATGGAAGTATTTGGAAAATACAGCAAATCCAACTCCTACTCTACAACAGGATTCTCTGCAGAATTTCCAACAAGCTGGGTTTAAATATCCTCCCTGAAGGGCTCACGTGATGGGTTTGTGCTATACCTGCACCTTACTGGGACAATGAGTGGACCATTCCAGGGAATCTGAAGTCCTAATTGGAAAAAACACACATCCCTTCCCCCAAACTGGACAGAGCTTTGGGGCTGACCACTTTCGCTTCGTGTTGTCAGCAGAAGGTGAAAGGATGCAGTGAGGCTGGAATGCTGGGGRTTTGTTATCTCTGCTAGTAAATATTTGTTGGAGAGCAAAATGAGTCACTGAATCATGAGGTCTTATCAGTTAGATCAATTTGGCCTGGACAAAGTCTACATTTTTTCCCAAAAATGTGTGTTTGCTGAAGAAATGTGTTTCTGAATTCCAGTGGTTTCTTTAAATGAAAGTCATAATTGAATAGTAGATTAAAAAAAAAAAATACACTGATCCAGATTAATAAAATCAGTGAGTATAAAGTACCAGATGTAASGTGGCTGATTGCTTAAATGTTAAAAATATTTGAAGCAGATTTTCCTTAGGCAGTTTCCTCGCTGTAGGTGTTGTATGAGAAAGAATTTAGCCCTTCTTACTGATTTTTATGGCCAAAAACAGTGACCAGTTGCAACCACAAAATTTCCAGCTTGGACTGAGACTTTGCAAAACTTAAATTAAGAGGATGTTAGAACARTAGTAAATCCATTGATTATTTGAGGAATGCCCTACTGTCTTAGAATGAGACTTATGCGTGAACATTAAGAGTTTCATTTTCTGACATTCGAGAATTTAGTGTTGACAAGATAATTCTTCTGAGAAAACAAAACATCGAGCTTTGTTAAGCAAAAAAGCAAAAAAGAAAAGGAAAGAACAGAATAAGAGATTAAGATATATGAGGAAGTAACTTCATTTCCTAGGCCRGGCAAGTTTTGATTATTTATGAGCKACGGTGAGAGTCGTGTGTTCCAAGCTTTGCTTCACCCTGGTGAGTGAGGCAGCAGCAGGGAGGCCTCCTYCAAACTGCAGCAATCCCTGGGATTCCTTGATCCTTGTGCTGCTCTCCCCAAGGCTCTGTAGCCATCCCAAACCCCTCACACCTGCTGGGACTGAGCCATGACCTGTGGGACATTCCCACCCCATACAGATGCTCTTTAACCCTTTGCCAGGCAGGGAATTCTGCACGTGAAGCTGCTGGCAGAACACACCAGACATTCCCAGGTGTAATGTCCAAAACAACAACTGGGACAAAGTTGAAATAAGAGTGGAGCAACAGGTTCAGATGTTTGGGGCAGCTGCAGCTGTGCCGTTCCCAAAACAAAATGTTTTGTGCCCATTTATCTCTTTTCCATGTATTCCCAATATAACCACACATTTGTGCATGAGTGCTTTAAAAGAAAGCAAAAAATTAAATACATTCCCAGAGATGATGCATGAAGGTCTTTAGACCAAAAAGTGGGAATAACTGAGTACAAAAGATGATTTTTTTAATTACTTATTTTGTAGAATCCCAAACAGCAACACACATAGGGCGGGAGTCTTCAGTCCTCTGTCAGGCTGAACTAACAGAAAATGCCATCTGCSTAAAGYACACRYTGTTCCTGCTTTTCCTTCTTTTACTGGGCATTTGSACAWGTGAAATCCTGACCAGGTGGGGCAATGGTGTTCTCTGGAAGGGATGACCTACACCCAAATGGTTTAAGCATGTTTGAAAATGTTGGGCTTTTACAGGCTTGGTTTTGTCAGTTCTCATCTTCTGAATTACAAACATTCACTATAAATCAGAATTTGATGATTCAAGGGGTTGATTATCATCTAATGCAGAAATTTAGTTCTTAGTCCCAACTGAAAAATTTRACAATTTATCAAAAATGGAATCCCCTAAGGAAGAAAAAAAAAGCCATTGATTGATAAAAGTGAAGTAGAACCMTAAATARAATRTACCCATTCAGACTAGAATCTGAAYTGTACATCTATTTATTGCTATTTATGTTGAAAAATGTGGGGTTTATCATTTTTATTGCTATAAAACCCCATATCRTAAAACAACATATCATCAACTTATCAAATTTATTGAGATACAAAACATCCTTCATGGGGCAGAGGCACAGGGAGCCCTTTCAGAGGTCGGTACTGACAGTGCTTTAGCTGCTATCRTAAATATTTTGACAATTGAGTCATGGGGAAATTTCTTGTTTACAGGSAATTTTAGGAACTCAAGCTGAAGGTCTTCACCGTCTATGTAGCACACCTTGGGGCACATTAGTGGTCACGTAGTGGAACTCAGAGCACGTTTCAGGCTCGAGTTTAATTGCTGTACTTTGCTTGCTGCTAGAAGGCAAAGCTTATTTTTTTTAATTTGGGAAAATTTGAACCAAAAACTGAAAAAAAAAAAAGTACCTGAGCATAATCAGCGCCAAATAGGTGCGATACCAGCTGATCTATTCAATTTCACTCAAGCAATTCAGTAATCACTGCTTAATTAAAGAATGATTTTGAAGGGGAAATCATAGGATCACTTGATTGATCCTGTATGCAGCTTATKTGCATTATTAAGGGTTTTTCAGTTCCTCCTGGTTTTAATGTGCCAAGAAGCTTCCCAAAGCTGCTCTTTGAAGAAATTCCACTTTTCTTCTTAATAAATGTGTTCCTTTCTGGTCATATAATAACCATAATATCAGCTGACTTATTTAACCAGTAGACTGTGCTGTAATTATCTTGAAATTTTCCTTTGGAATTGTTACTCCATGAATAATTATTTCAAAGGCATAATTTTTATRCATTGTAAAATTAGAGGTTGGAGGTTGTTTGAAACTCACAGTTTTCCAGGTACTTTTGGGAAGGGAAGCAAATAATAGAATTGAAAAGTTGTTTTCCTTCACTCTGTGTGTCAAATGAAGTACTGTTGGAACAAATCCTTGGCAGTAGAATACTAAATTGAAAAGTGCCTGTTTTCTGTTTYCATTTAGTCAGATGTTTAAAAATACATAAAAAAGGAGGTAAAGAAGCAAAAAGCCCAGTGAATATTTCACATAGCAAATTGATGTATGGCTTGAGCACCGATTTATAATCGCAGAGCATGCAGAGAAGGAAATGAAATACTCACGGTGGCTGCAGGGAGCTGCTCTGTCCCGGCGCAGAGTCCGTGGGGCTGCAGCGCTGATGCAGCTCTGCTCCAGCTGGAGCAAGCAGGCCTTTCCCTATTTATCAGTTTGTGTGCACAGCCCCGGCTCCAGACACTCGGCAGAGCAACACTACGGCTCCGAGACACGAACTTCCCACACAGCTCCTCTGGGGTCGGAGCAAGGGCAGCTGCGAGCCCACATAAATCAAATCACAACTGGGTCATCAGGGACAGAGGCCATGGGGACCCTCACGTCACTGCTTCCCAGAGTCCTCCCTGGCMCAGGACAAATATTCTGCTTTCTTGCTACAATTCAAATTCTCCCATTTGGATGGCTTCACGTAGACATTGTCAGGGTGGTGGTGGAAAATGTTCCATTCCCAAGCAGGGAAAATATTGCAGTGGTATTATTTGGAGGTTTTTACATGAAATAATAATTTAATTTGGAAAGGCTGGATTAGGCCAGGACCTCCAAACACCAAACATTTACCTTGTGCCCCCTGTTCTGATCCAGACATTCCTTGCTGATGCAGCACACACCAGGCTCACATTAAGTCCATTGGCAACTTCAGTGAACTTCAGTTCATATTCTTGTTAATTCAGCAAAATTTCATTCTTAAAACCCCAAGTATTTCCATTCTTGACATCCTCTAACAAATTAATATTTCAGTTTGATGTTTTCATTATTTCCTAGGTAGGAGATGTGACCTATTGGATAGGGAATTTTCCTGTTAGGTATCATGCTGTTCCAGTGCTCCCAGCAGGTTGCAGATCTCCTCACTCCAGGAGGAACTCACCTGCCTTGTGTGTAAGAACAGCTCTCCATTCACCTCAGGAAAAACTGGTTCTGTTGGATACTGCCTGGAATTAAATGGCAAAAGAAAAAAATCAAAATTCCTGTTGGACATCTTACAGAGAAGTCACTTAAAATAACCTTTGGGACAGAAGGTTTTCATGGACACACAGCAAACTGACATCACCCTTCAACGGAGGGACACACTGATATTCCATGGGCTCCAGAGAAGAGCAGCCCTAAGGCTGCTTATTCCCATGGGCCATGGCACCTTTTAGGAATCTGTCCATGGCTGAGTCTTTGAAGAGCAAACAGCACTGACTGACAGATGGTACTTTAGCTTATTATGGGKTTTTTTACGTTTTCAGATGTCCTGCATTGATTGTGTGTGGTGATCACTGGAAYGCAGAGATAATGCAGTAGAGACAAAGACAATGATCTTGTAAGCTGAGTTATGGTCAGCACTTGCTTTTCTGGTAAAAGCAGTCTCATACAGAAACTTGTGAAGTTGTCAAAAAACTTTTATAGTAAAACGGAAGGGTTTACAATTGATAAAACAAATATTTTTTCACAGTAGTAACTCTTTCACAATATCCCCTTACTTTTTAATCTATCCTTTCTCATGAAAGTTGGAAAAACAAGCAGAAGTTTGTGAAATATTGTGGTTARCTTTCAAATGCTACTGACTTTTATTTTTAGCATTTTTTCTGATAGAAGCCACCTTACTGATAAGCTGTTCAAATCATCTRTGGGACATGGGTATTTAGAGCTTGTTTATTCCAGGGAATTTATGCATGAAGCCCAGGTTTTTTAAAGGTATCAAATGCCCATTCTGCTCAGTTTATAAAGCCTTGTGAATTCAGGGTAAATTCAGTATCTAAAATCAGTATATAAATAAGTATATAAAACTTAGTTGTAGTAGAAATGAACTGCAATAATTAAGTGTTAGCCCATGGTTAATTACTCTAACTCTCATGCTGCAGTAATAAAGCTGTTTTGCATAATCATGCAGTGATTCATACCAGATGACTGGCTAAATACATATATTTATGTAAATACAGATATTTACATTATTTTAACAAATCACTGCTTCTATTCAAATTAGGAATTTTGCTCCTATTCAAAGCTTAGCATGAAAAAAATGGGAGACTTGAGGGCATGCTTGAGTCACCTAAAATACTGTTGCACAAAAGAGGAAAATAAACTCTTTTCCATGCTTGTAAATAATCAAAAMCCAGAAAGGTTATTTAGGAGTAAGGGAGATTTAAATTACAAACTAGAGAAAGCAATTACTGTGGTAAAAATAGCCCTGGAGTGAGTTCCTTGTACAATCTTCTCCACTGGCTGTTTTGAAGATCAGCCTGGGCAAGCAGATAGAACTTAGGAATTGTTTTCTCTGAGTTATTTTGGTTTGTAAACGAGGACTTTTTGTAAAATACTTTTAAGCTCTCTTCCAGCTCTGTTCTCTGCTATTTTTCTACACAAACATCAATTTTGTCAAGCACTGATGAAGTCTCTRAGCAGTAACATGCCCAGAGCCACTTGAGTGACAAAGGAAATAATCCCAGGCTCCAAGGTTGCTTTACCAGTGGTAAGTAAACAAAGTGTCACTCACAGATAYGGCCTGAAAATAGGAGCTGAATGAGTTCATGCCATGAGCCAACATCCAGAAGTGGCACTGAAGTGGGGAATAAGGGACACACKTGTTTTCAATAGAAAACCAGCAGAGCTGGTGACAGCAGCCTGACCTGGACACTGCTGCAGCTCTGCCACCAGGGCAAACTGGAGCTCTGGGCAGTCACAGCTCCGTGGAGATTGGGCAGCTGGCTCCAAGGCTTTGATGGGTGAGGGAGCTGGAGATGAAGGAAGAGCTTCCCTGGATCTGTACCTGCTGGGAGAATCCATTTTCAAGCTCAGCACAATTTTTTGTCCATCTGGACTGGAGATTTCAGATCTTTGGGACTGGTTTGGTACCCGAACAGTTAAAGGAAATTGTATGTACTCCAGCTGGATCTTCTCTGCATAAATGACCCGTTTGGCTTGATCTGGTATTGGATTGTTTACGTAACTTCAGTAATTAACCACTATCAGCCTCATTAATGAAACATAAACCACCTCTTCTGCTCATTTATAAAGCATTTGTCAAACAAAACTCAAACAAAGGGCAGAATCTCAGCAAAGTAACGGCCCTCCAAGAGCTACTGAGCCCTGACTGCAAGGCACAGCAGTCACTGTGTTGTTGTTTTTCARTAGAACTGAAACAGAAGCGATGGCATTGTCTATTGCTCTTGGCTAACTTTTCCCCAAGCCATCTGAGATCTGTCACATGAGGGCAAGGATGCCTGGACAACTATTTTGGCCATTTCAGTRCAAAATACTGATGTTCCAGCTCATTACTGTAAATCATTAAATGATGAAAGCAAGAGTCAAATATTAAACGATTGGAAGCCCTCAGAAAACTAATTGCTAATTACAGTAATTGTTGTTCTATGTGACTTAAAGGTTATATTGAAATATAGWTTATTTCATTACAGGATTAAATCTCTCCTGTTGGTAAACCATTCTGAGCAATATAAAAGAAAGCTGAGTATCAACAATAGAGATCATGTATTATGCTCYAACTTAATCTTCACCTATTTTTGTGCCAGAGGAAAAAAATTGTTTAGAGGCATAAAATGCACTGATAGRCACATCCATGCCAAACATTTTGCTTTCTGAGAACACGGATTTCCAATTTGTTAAGGAACTCTTGAAAAAACTGCAAGTTTTCTGTTCCCCCTCTCTTCTGGAATTTTTATGAATCTTCCAAAAGTGCATCAGTGCTGGCATTGTCAGGATGTTCTGCATGGGCATGGATGGACCTCAATCCTGGGTGAGAACCAGCACAAARCCTCATTTTGCCTGTTGTGTTACCCTGCACAGTGAACAGCTCCCACTTAACACTGCAGAGAAGTGTTCATTASTGTGAGATAATAGAAATATTCTTTGTTTTGCATCAAATGTTTCMGACAAATCCTCATGGTCAAATCGGACGAGAAATAACTCGGAAGATGGAAGTTCTTGGTAAGTTCTTAAATGCTTTCATGTGTTTAAATGATGACATATCAGACCAGAGAGGAAAAACAATTTTGATCTTTGTAAGACTGACTTTTTTAATCATGAAGTTGTTGGATAGTTTCACATTCTGTTTTCTTACAAGCTTGTAAGGCTAATCTTGAAGAACCCTTGRTTTATGTCGGATTTCAATGCAAGAACCAAACTGCTTTAAACTCTCCTGAAAATCTCAGAACAGCTCACGAAGTGTTGCTGTTTTTTTCTGTTCATTCTCTTAAGCTTCATCTRCAGTGCCTGAAGGCAGAGTAGGTACAATAAGCCCATCCATTCAACACTCACGAAGTTCCTGGGTACCCTGACACCTCCTCCTTTCAGTACCCCCTGCCAAATCTGTTTCCCCTTGGCTGGAAGAACAAGACTTGTTGATAAAGAGCTCCAGCAAGGCACAATGTGGAAGAAAGCAAACCTATCAATTAAGCTTGATTATAATCTCAAGAGTTGATAATTCACAGAGAATACTTATAAGCACTGGAGTGACTGTGATTTGTAGGTACAGCAAAGGGAAGCCAAGTCCTGGACCTGATTTCCATAAAGCAGAAGATCTTGTCACTCTGTATTAAGCATTACAAAATAATTACTGTGGAATCCCTTGCTCAGCATTTTATCAGCAGTGGTCTTGCTGCTGAGAAACYGAACTAACTGGATGTATCCATTTATCAATGATAATGCTTTTCCTTTTTTCCAGCCTGGATTCCATCTTGAGGACATTTGTTTTAATTGCAGAAGGAATATTAGACTCATAAATGTGAGTGCAGTTGGTAACTCCTCAAGATTTATCAAAGCAGGATAATTGGGATGAATAAGACTGAGTTTCTTGGTAATATCTTTTGTCACAGGACAACTCTGCTTTATGCCACGTTAATCTACCTTGAAGTATGGGCTGGGAAGTGCAAGAGGAGGACTCAGCTGGGCTCTTGGTCCGTGAGTCTCTGTGCTACGTTTTTGTTGAGGGCAATATTAGGGAAATTGTGGAAATAGCTGGTGGTTGTGTTAACACCATTATTTGATTTAAAAGCAGTCAGAAAATGTGTGGTGTGAGAGTGGGTTGGTTTGCTTTCTGAACAGCTGTAGCTGCTGAAATAGTTGGRTCTTGAAGGAAGGACTTGTCATGGAAATGAGAAATGTCACATTCCACTTTTAAAAAGCTGGCACCTGCTGCATCACTGTGGGAGACTTGTGCTTTCAGAGGCTTAGCCACAATGTTTCTAACTGTGCTAAACACACTTACAATTGACATGATTTTACTGAAACCCCAAGAAGTATCMTAGCAATCTGCCCTTTGTTCCTTTCCCTACTTCCAACATCTAGATGTCACTCAGTCTATCACAGAGGTTGCCATTTGATATTGGTCTGTTCATAGAATCCCAGAATGGTTTGGGTGGGAAGTGACCTTAAATTCTATCTTGTTCCACACCCTGCCATGGGCAGGGACACCTTCCACTATCCCAGGTTGCTCCAAGCCCCGTCCAACCTGGCCTTGGACACTTCCAGGGATGGGGCAGCCACAGCTGCTCTGGGCACCCTGTGCCAGGGYTTCCCCAMCCTCACAAGGAACAATYTTTTCCATAAATAAAACCTAAATTTCCACTCTTTCAGCTTGAGCCCATCCCCCTTGTCCTGTCACGCCAGCTCCTTATGAAGAGCYCCTCTCTGGCTTCCTTGTCAGCCCCTTCAGACCCTGGAAGGTGCTGTGAGATCTCCAYACAACTTTCTSTTCTCCAGGCTGAGCAGCCCTRACCCCCCAGCCTGTCACTGTAGAGAAGGTGCTTCAGTCCCCTGAGCAACTTCATTTGCTTTTATTCCATCCAGATTTCTTCTCTTTGTGATTTCCTACTGTGAGCAAGAACCTCCTCAGTCATACCCAGAACTTTTATGGATCTATCCCACCACAGAAATACTATTTCTGATTTTCCAAAGATGGCCTAGAAGCAGTTTGGGCTCTGCAGCAGCGCTGCTGTCCTGAGTGTCCCAGTGCTCTGCTATCCAGCCTTCACTTCTCCTGCTACAACCAGCCCATGCTCTGTTTGACAAAATACAGCCATGTGGTTAAGARTTATTAAAAGCATTAAAGCATTAACCTCTCATAACCTCATTTTTCACTTTGTACACACACATAAGTGTTTAATCGAATCGAAGTTAAACACTAAAAACTTTGAGAGGCCAAATTTATACATTCTCTTTAGTTTACACAGAATTGATGTGATAAGCCAAAGGAATTATAAGGCAGCACTACTCAGAAATGCTCATCCGTTGATTTGTTTAAGCTCTATTGCTACACACTCCAAGTTTTGGTGACAAGCATTCCCAGCATTTAAACCAAGGAGCTTTGTCCTGCTGGGATCCACTCCATGTCCTGGCGCCACAGGAACTCACTCTGCTGTCCCTGGAGCTGAACAAATGATTCCATGTCAGAAGATCTGCTGGAGAGGGGCTGAGCCCCAGCCCCAAGTGAGAGCACAAACTGAGCATGGTGTGGCAGTCATGTTGTAGATTCCTATCTCCTTCATTCTGGAATTTAATTCCAAGAAGCCAGGATGCCACAGAGGGAATAAACTGATCCAGAAATGACAGTTTGGTACGGCAGTGCTGGCTCTCACCTACCCSTGCTTGTCCCTGTTGGCGTGGAAGGCCAGGATGGCACCTCTGATACCAGGGAGAAGTGTTAAWTGAGAATTATAAACACAGCCACAGAGCAGCTCAGAGGTTCAGAYTCACATCCTGGTGCAGCTCCTGCAGAGGTGAAATGATCCTTCCCACTGCCCAGCCTGGGGGTCCCTTCAGCTGATTTCCTGTGGATGTGAACTGGAATTCCCAATGCTGCGTCTCTAAATGGCTCATTGGGTGCTTGAATTAAGTGGAATTGAGGGATTGCAAGTTCGATTTCACACAAATGCCTATACTGAATAAAGTGAAAAAGGGGAAGCTGGCACAGACACCCGGAGATCATTCCATGGAGCTGTGTGGGGCCTGCTCTGTGASCCTGCCCAGAGGTTCTGTGTAAATGGATGTTCTGGGAGAAGCTCTGGGGGCAGGCTCAGAGCTGGGAATGGGAGCAGAGGGAAGAACASGAGGGGTCATGTGAGGATGTGGGGCTGGGATGGGGGAAACGAGCACTGGCTACAAATTAGGGATGATGTGTCCATCTTGGGCCAGGACAATCTTATCCAACTCCTTCAACAACCAGGATGGTCCACACAGCAATACTTGTCACTTTTCCAAGTGTTCATAACTCTCCCATTAGGGAAAAGGAATTCTGGTAAATTGTCTTAACTTTTCAGTGTTCTCTAATTAGATGAAAAATAGRGAAGGACCAGAAGGTGAAACATGCTTATAAGCATGGTCTGGACCTTTAGCTCCACACAAGTGGAAGGATTACATTTCCCAAATTTGCCGAATAGCTTTCATTCTTTACTAATTAATCTGATTCTGATGAAATATTCCAACTGCAGCTGCTTACTCTGTTTTCTTCTGCATGGAGYGCATGCCTTGAGATTGTTGCTTTTATAAAATTATCTCATTCAGCACTTCTGCACCAGGCTTGRTTATGTCTGTGATCATAAAGAACTTTCATCTGATAAAGCATCCTGGAGTTTTCTCATGTGTCTGYGTGGAGATTTAAACTCAAAAGATGATTCGAGTCAAACAGAATTCTGCTAAAATATTATTGTTGGAAACATAATGAAGTCGGTGCTATCGAACAAAGCTTTGTGGCACAAAGCCTCAAGGACACCCCGGATCACCAACAGTAGCTTCAGTTAGCAAATAAGAATCAAAGCAGCGAGTCAGCATTGCACAGCTTGTTATTTTGAGTGGCGGATGTTTACTGTTGGAAGGGACAAACAGCAGTATCAGATAAGACGGGAGCCCCACGGATCGCAGCCGGGATTGATCACGCTGTGAGGGAGCAGCCGCAGAGATAAGMGGGATCCGGGGTCAGGGCCACCGGCCTCTGCAAACAGGCAGTGCCGAGCAGCGCCCGTTCGGAGCCGGCCTTGTCCCGGGCTCCCCCGATCGTTCTGGGGCCGAGCCCCTCGGCCGAGCACGGGGCTCTTGGTGCGCGGGGGCTCGGACACGCGGGGCCGCGGGCTGGGGTCCCGCCGGGAACGGCACGGGGGAAGCGGGGACATCCGCCTGGAGCAGGCGGCTCTGGAACACGGGGAGGGCGGTGCGCCCTCGCCCCAAAACTCCCCCAAAACAGCCAAAACCAACAGAAGCGGCAGAGCATCACTCGTCCCCACGGCAACGGCCGGACCGGACCGGGACCGCGCCCCTGGCCCCGCCCCCGGCAGTTGGCCCCGCCCCCTGCAGTTGGCCCCGCCCACAGACTGCCGTTGGGGCATTCGCCCCGCCCCATCAGGCGCTGGCCCCGCCCCCCGCGCTGCACGTGGCGCTCCGGCGCCGCCAGGCGGTCACTTGTCAGAGCGGCGGTCTCGCGCCCGTCCGCGCCTGCGCATTGGCGCCGCTGTGGCCGCGGGCGGAAGCGGCGTCCCGGCCCCGCGGATTGGCGTCCGCCCGCGCCCGGCGGCGGGGCCGGAGCGGGGCCCAGAGCGGCCGGGAGGGGCTGCGGGGAACAGCGGCGGCGGCGCCGCCAGGGACATGGGCCCGCCGCGGGGCTGAGCAGCGCCGCCCGCCATGAGCTGCACCATCGATAAGATCCTGACGGACGCGCGGACGCTGCTGGAGCGGTTGAAGGAGCACGACACGGCGGCCGACTCGCTCATCGACCAGTCGGCCGTGCTGCACCGGCGCGTGGCCGCCATGCGGGAGGCGGGCGCGGGCTGCGCCGACCAGGTGAGCGCGGGCGGGGCGAGCCCCGTGCCTCGGCAGGGCCCGGGCGGGGCGGCCGGACCGACCCCCCGTATCTCGGTAGGCCCGAGGCGGCTGGACCGACCCCCGTGTCTCCTCGGCAGGGCCCGKGCGCCGCGGCAGAGCGACCCGACCCGTCCCGGCTGCGGCCGCACGTGGTGCTAGCGCAGGAGAACACGCAGATCCGCGACCTGCAGCAGGAGAACAGGGGTGAGCGGGGCCGGGGGCGGTGCTGGGGCAGCGGGGGCGGACCCTGGCGGGTGATGTGCAGAGGGGTCCCGGGGGTGTTGGGCGAGGTGCGGRGGATGCGCGCCCGGTGGTCCTGGCGAGAGGTCTCGTCGAGGGGAGCGGAGGTGCGGCTGTGTCGCCTCTGACAGAGTCGCTGGATGCCCCGGTGGGTCCCGGGTCAGGAAGGCTCCTCGGCCGAGTGGGTCTGGGCAGCCCCAGCGCAGGGCCAGTGGTGGGGAGCGATGGGGCAGAGCCAGTCCTGCCCGCAGTGACGTGCCGTGTTCTGCAGAGCTGTGGGTCTCGCTGGAGGAGCACCAGGATGCGCTAGAACTCATCATGAGCAAGTACAGGAAGCAGATGTTACAGCTTCTGGAAGGGAGAAAAGGTGAAGATGCWGAACCAGTCTTGAAAGTTCATCAGGCTAATTCTGGGGTAAGATGGGATGGGGAMAGGACAGTGCTCATGATTCTGTCACCTGTCACTTGTGCGCTGTCACACAAACTTTGTTTCCTTTCCTGCAATGTCTCTGCTCCAAAATACATTTTCTCCAACTCTTGTCYCTCTTTGCTGGTATTTTTCCTTCTAAACAGAGCTATTTTCCCTTGTTAGAGCACACAGGTTGTAACAGCTGTCACAGAGGATAGTGAAAGGCACAACCCCTTCTTAGCCCAGGTGGAGACTTTTTCTTTTAACTGAGTGGTRACTTCCCTGGGTTAAGCTTAATGTATATCTGGTCCTCTACAGTAAAATCAAAGATATCCAAGTTGTTATCATTCTTTTTCAGTAGCTGTAACAAAGGGGCAAAAAACCGTCAAATCTCTGTGAGCTGCATATGTTTAGTTGTTAAAAGATTTCATTCCCAAGTGTTTTTAAATCCAGACACTCTGTGCAGTGGCCTAAAAGTGTCCTTTTGTCCACGATGGGCTCAGTGCGTTCAGAACGCTGAGAATGTGGGTGCTGATAATTGCTGCCTGTTTCATATTTAGGTATCCAATGACAATAGAATAACATTAAATCTCCATTTAAAACTTAGAAATTGTGTTAAGCATTTCTTAAAATGCATTTTTATGTGATTAGAGAACAGCAGGCTGGTTCAACCCAGTGACATCTCATATACTGTGGCTTTTAATTGGAACTTGAGCCAGCCTAACTCTTGTCGTGTGTATCTTTGCACTGAAATGTGACAACTCAGTAGCTCTCTTTTGTGGGTTGCTCAACTCCTCTGAAGGCAGGTGGTGTAGCAATGTCTGGTTTCCAGTGCCTGCCTGAGTGCACACAATGACATTTATCAAGGTTTTACATTTGAACAAAACTTGAGAATGCAAAGCTAAAAACGCTCTGAAGGAAACTTTGAAAGGGATATCCTTTGACTGTCTCAATACTGTGGCARAAGTTTCTGTATTTCAGATTCCATCCACGAGTTTTTTCTCCCCACTATTTGGAGGACAGTAACAAACTTCCAGTGTGTTTAAAACAACTATATTCTTTTTACAACTGTCTTCCTGTTTAGAAAAATAATAATTTTTCTTCCCAGAAGTCTTTGTTATTCTCCAAATCTCTTCTGCATGCTCTAATTTGCTTATGCACTTTCCTGAATAATGGAGTTCTAAACTGAATTCTCTGCTSTGTGATACATTTATCTTCCAAAGGCAGTAGAAGAACTATGGGCACTTAAAGAAATTCCGCCCTGTCACACTGTCTGATGTATTGCTCTTCAAGCAGGAGCTGTTTCTGCATTCCCTATTGGAATTTGAAAGTGTTTGTTCCATGTGCATTTCTGAGCTTCAGTAAAATGCATCTGCCAAAGGATTATTGCTYTATCTAGACAGATTCTGTAAAAGCTGCCTCAGGAGGCTCTGCTCTTGGCTTGCTTTAGTTTTATTGCTTGATGTCCTTCTGAGATAAGGTGTTTACTCCACACTTGAAATTTTTTTGCTTTTCTTTTTGGTGTCTTTATAAATTCAGTCAGGCTCTTCTAAYAAAGCAATATAAAATTTGCTGCTTACTAATCATGTTCACATGAACCTAAACCTGCTGTCTCAGGCCTTATCACACTTGAAATTATTTCCCTTTAAGTCAGGGTGCCTTATCTTGCTGGCTGCTGTGTCTTTATTTACTGTTTTCACTGATGATTCCTGATAAAGCACAAAGAGGTACAAGTTCTTATCCTTGAGTATACAAGGTAGAAAGATTGCAAGTTCCTGGGAGGAAAGGATTAAAATTCAAAACAGAAAGATAGTCCAAACTCAGGAAAATGGAAGTAAGGGATTTAGAAGGGGTGAATTATGACTGTTTCCTTTGCCTGGKTTTATTGAATGTATTACTTCTATGTCTTTCAGGAAATTGAAAGTCAAATAGACCGAATATGTGAGATGGGAAAGGTGATGAGAAAAGCTGTTCAAGTGGATGATGAGCAGTTCTTTAAAGTTCAGGAGAAACTGGCTCAGTTGGAGGTAAGAACAGAGCCAGTTGATGAAGATAAATTCAGCTTTCGGGGTCTCTGTACTCACTCTAGATTTTCTATATGTATATCAAGGATTTGTAACACTCAAAATTTGGGGATTGGGTCAGGAAATACACAACACAATTGTTTGTTTTCAACTTCCTAGTGTTCATATTATTTTTATATATCTCTATAAATAAATGAAGCTAGAAGCAAAAGATAAGCTTTAAATTATGGGGTTCCCCTTGTACCAGCACTGTATTAATGCTTGCATTACAAACTATGTGTTTTATGCATCTGTGAATGAGTAGGACTGCTTGAAGATTAGTATTTTTTAACTATAAATTAGCACCTTTCTGTGATAGCCCTTTAGTTGTGAATTAGCTCATTTCTATTTCAGCAAAAATGTTGATTTTGCAGCTTGAAAACAAAGAGCTGCGTGAGCTGTTGTCGATCAGCAAAGAATCCTTCGAGGTGGGGAGAGAAGATCTGCCAGACTGTGAAGCTTAGGCCACCAAAACCTCATCTCCAAGCCTTCAGAGACTATTATGAAACTACCTGACAAGKATTTGTTGTTTCAGGTGTTTCCTTGTATATTTGTTTTATCTTTCAAGTGTGTGGGCTGTTTTCTCTGCATTTTTCTGAAGTGTTGATGGCAGAAGCTTGCACCCTGCAGCACTCCAATGCTTAACACTGAAGTATTTGATGTGTTCTCCCTTGTGATGGTTCATTTCCTCTCCCTTTGTTATTTTTTATGAGCTTTAGTTAATAATTCCAGCTGTGCAGCTGGCTCTCAAATCCACCTTGTCTGTAGCTAGAAAATATAGTGCAGGTTGTGATTATTGTGCTTGATAGGAATTAGAGATGATTGAAAAGCCACTGTAAATGGCAGGGACGTGGTTTGCTCTGGCTGCACGGGGCACTTGGGCTCTGCAGAGTGAACTCTGTGTCTGGCTGGCCTGACTTTGTTACCTGGCCATGCTCAGGAGCAGGTGAGAGAACAGCAGATGCCAGCAGAGCACTTGAAGGAATCACTCGTACTCAGAGCAAACTTTACCGTGTTTTAGGGGTGAAGATTGGAGTTAAACAATGCTTCCCGGCACATACATTTTTGAAGGATTAATCTTTTTTAATAGATGGACTTGTCCCAGCCTTACCAGTGCTGCCTGTTACCAGCCAGCTCTGCTGTGTTGGTGTGCTCAGACCCTGCCAGAGCACAGCACCTGCAGATCCAAGSTTTTTGGCCTCCCACCGCCTTGGGTTTAGGCACAGTGAGCTCAGGTCTGCCTCAAAACTAAACCAAACCACCCCCAGACACAGATATTTTATGTCACATCGCAGGTGAGTCTGGTGACAGGTGTTCCATAGTTRCTGCAGGTCATGTACTGAGTGAAATTACAGGTGTGGTGTTGTAGGAATTTCTCAATAGGATGRTATTTTTAATGACACTTTTATATAAAAGATTTCTGTCCTACCTGTGATCAAAGTATAATCTTCCAAGAACAGTAAACCTCTCATTTCCACTGTTAACTTAAATTTTTAATGCCACTTTTTCCCAAGTGAGACTTTTGATAGATGCAGAAGGTGACCCGTTCYTGTGCTTACTGAGAGACAGTGAATKTTGGAGACACTAAACATTTGGAGTATCCAGCAAGACTGGTAGATAAAAGGGATTTCTGTATAGGAGTGCTCTTGTATACAATCCTTTTCTATTAGAAATTGTTCAGGAGGGAATAAAAAAACCAATGGGAAACATTTTCTCRACTGTTTTTTGTTTTGTGAGTCCTGGGGGAATTCGTGTATGTCCCAAGCTTTTTGTACCCTCTAATTTATACCTTGCCTGAGTAAAATATTAAAATGACCAAAATGYTGGATTTTGTCTCTTTTAAATTAACATCATCTAGAATGCCTGTGATGCATTTTTATCTTCACTATCCCAGTGTAGCCAGAAAAAAAACGCAGAAACTAAATACCAGTTGCTTTGATTCAGTTTATTGTTGATTAGTAGCAGGCAACAGTTGGCAAGGGAAGTTCAAAKATGGTCACAGAATATCCTGAGCTGGAAGGGACACAGGAGCATCATCAAGTCCAGCCCTTGGCCCTGCACAGGCACTCCAAAATCCCACCCTAGGCCTGGCAGCATTGTCCAAACACTCCTGGAACTCTGGGCCATGCCCATTCCCTGGGGAGCCTGGGCAGTGCCCAGCACCCTCTGGGGGTAGAACATATCCTTGAGCTCCAACCTCAACCTCCCCTGACATAGCTCCATGTTTGATTTGCTCCTGTCCCATTCTGGCTCTGTGACTCTAAATGGCCAGTTGTACACTGTTCTCGAGGGCTGCTGGCCGTTTCCAGAACTTGCTCCACTCGTGTTGGAAGCTGGGCTGGGGCTTCAGGACTGGAAATGCCTTATCCTGGGAGCCCAGACACAAAGCGTCACACCGTGATCCTTCAGCTCAGTGTGAGCTTCAGCAAGCACAAGGCTCGTGTCCCTTCCTAGAGCTCTGCCTGCCCAGCACCAAGGCGTCCCCACAGCGCGTGGGTTCCTGAGGGCCTGTAGTGTAYCCCTGGCCTAGCCCGGGCTGAGGTCTCCCTCCCCTCAGCCGGGGTTCTTCCTTTCCCTTCAGCCGGGACTTTGTCCCCTCTCAGCCGTGGTTTTCTCTCTCCCCTCAGTCGGGGGCTCGTTCTCTTCCCTCAGCCGGGGCTCCGCTGTCCCCCCTCAGTCAGGGGTTCCCCTCTCTCCCCTCACCCGAGGCTCTCTCTCTCTCCCTTCAGCCGTATCAGTTTTTCCTCTCCCGGGGTTTTCTGTTTCCCCACAGCCGGGG
>NW_026623475.1:1013851-1033852 GCF_030028575.1 Malurus melanocephalus
CGCGGCCGCCCCTCGCTCCGCCGCCTCCATCTTGGTGCAGCGCAGCGAGCGGGGCCGCGGGAGGGACCGGGCCTGGGCGGCTCCGTCGGTCCGGGGCCGCTTCTCTGYTGTCCGTACCGATACCCAGCGCGGGGCTCGTCCCCGCACCACAAACCCCTTAAAAAATCACGATTTTTGTTTTTAAAGACTTTTTTGGGGTTTTTCTCCACACATTCTTTACAGATGTCCTTGGCAGCTCTTTAATTCTTTTTTCCCCCATATATTTATTTTTTTCTGACATGAAAAGGACTTCACTACTCTGCTGGTGGCTGATCTTGTAGCTGTCACGTACTGGCTGGGGTGCTCAAGAGCCAGTGTTCAGTGCTGCTTTCCAATATCAGTTTGAAAAGAGATGGAGGAGCCTGATCTCCACGGATCCGTATTGTGTGTGCACACTGGAAAGACAAAGTTTTATCTTCRTTAAATTGTATCTTGGTCACCTAAGAGAGGGCTCTTTCTAGAAACACATGCTCTGACCCACAGAATGCAGATCCTTGCAGTTGCCTCTTTTTGTGAAGAAAATGGGAAGCAGAACAATGCTGTCATCGGGCAGGTTCCATGTGGGCCTCCATAGGTGCTTTCTGGCTGTGARCAGTTTCATGTGACCTGCTGCCATTTAGCAGGATTTGCACATGAAAGACCTCAAGACCAGGGCCCAGCTCTTCCCTGTCTTTGCATTAAACCTTTCAGCTGTAAATACACAAATGTAGAAGGCAGTGAGACTTGGGGGCTGGGCAGCTGCTCAGGGTGTTTACCATTTGGAGGAGTATTTATAGTAGCTGAATTAAAAAGTAAAGAATTTGAGGCAGATGAGCACAGTGAGATTTCTTTTTATTTTTGCTTGAGTTAGGCTTGCTTGATAAACTGTTTTTTTAAATACCTTAAGTGTAGTAAACCTATCTTGTTATTGAATCATGCTGGGTTTTCGTAGAAAGATTTATGCCTTTGCTCCATGACTGATAAAATTAGCTGTAGTAATATTTAATCAGTTAAGGTGTTTTGATTATTAAATGAAAATGTGATATATTTTACTGCCAGAAAAATTACAAATGTAATATGATACAGTTACATCTCTAGGAGAACTCTAATAATATCAGTCTAATTAAATGARAGAAAAGTCCATGAGTAAGAAGATTCCAAGTGTGTCTGTGCAGTTCCTGGGATGCAGTGTGCTTATTTGAGGGCTGAAATGCTTCCCAAAAATAAAACTGTCCTGAAAGAGATTGTGGCAACAGTTGCCCCAGTGTAATGCTGAGGTGAGGGAAAAGTAGTGATACTGTTATCTYTGCAATAGCTTTGTGTCTTCTGATTTATAATATTTTATAACTGAATCTTTCACTGAAAACCTTTCACACCAGGTTTGAACAGCCCTCACCCAGTTTATTTATTCTCTTTCATGCGTTTGTGATGGTCTGACAGGAAAGCTCATTTCAGCTGGAAGTTCTCAGAGTGGTGGCTGAAAGAGATGGTTCAGCTAGGGGAGATCACTGAAACACAAACTTCTGTAGAAGTGGTGATGAGGCTGCATTTTTGGGGTTTGGGGTTCTTGCAATAGCTGCCTTCACTCAGCATTTTCACTGAGAAATGGGCTGAGGGTGAGGGTGAGAGTTTGAAGTGTCTTTGCATTCAGGTTTCAGTCACTTAGGTTGACTCTTTCAAGTCACCAGAGGAGATGCAAAGCTCAGTATAAGTTGTGAAATTCACTTTTCTGCTACACTGTCCATATTTCTTCTCTTTTGGCATGGGACTTGTGGAATGATTTGGGGAAGAGTAGTGCCCTGTTGCTTCATACCTTTAGAATACTTCAGAACCTGCCAATGTATCCATGGGGTCAGACCTGTGTTGCTTCCCAGCAGCTTTTGTCCACAAAAATATCCTCCCTTTTTTTTATGTCTTATCTACTGAGCAAGCAACAAACTCAAAACTTGTTTTTTTTCTCACGAAGGGCTTCTATTTCTATAAGGTTTTGTTTGGTGTGGTAGGTGGCAGTTTGCTGAAACTGCTTTTCTCATGARAACACAAAGTGGCCCTGGAAAACTTTAGGAGTGAATTAATTGCTAACTAGTTACTGGTGCAGAAAGGCTTCTTCCTGGTGGTAGCTACATAAATACCATCATATGTAATCAACATTTTACAGAAACTGGTTTAGAAGTCCAGAGAATGGCTCASCGTTATTTTACATGCAGTGTCTGTACACGTAATTGAGAAGTTTGTTAATTTTTATACAATTCTAAATGTACTTCAGGTATTRCTTGTCCTTAACTTACCCTTGGAACAGAAATAATCAGGAAATTCTAATTCCCATGTATATGTACATCCTATTGCTACTCTGAGGATCTGTGCAAGCACTTATTAAATTATATCATAATTGAATTAATAAGCTGTATGAAATTAYTGATAGAATGACTAAGGTGTGCTAATAGGTCAAATACTGACAATCAAAATGAAGTTATCATTTTAATTGCACAAACTGGGACCTTTCCTGAGGTGTCTGAAGAGTTTAAAATTGGAAATGCCATTTCACTGGTTTTGAGGTGGTCTTTGGGAAAACAGAATTGGAAATGGGAATGCCCCATGTCTGTAAAACAGCTTTTCCCAACATGGATTAAACCTGTTGTAATAAGATAGAGGAAATGCAGCTGTCTGGAGTAACATCTAGGACTGATGTATAAGGGGATTTGGAACTAGATGGTCTTTAAGGTCCCTGGCAAACCAATACATTTTGTGATTTGATGAGAATCTACTTTGAAGTGGTACTTAATGTGTGTTTTCTTTCCTTTCTCCAGTATGAAGTGGAACAGAACAGAACTTACCACCTGAAACTGCTGCTTCAAGTTCAGATCAGGAAAAGAGTATAAGTATACCACATTGAAACAACAACTCAAGACCAAAGAAGAGGCAACTTACACTGAAGAAGATACAAGGCTTGATCTGAAACAAGAAGTTTGTGCCTACTCAACAGCTTCAAAAGAGCACGTCCCAACGCTGCTATAGTAGTCTTTGTTTTCTCCAGTGCTGTAGTGAAACTGCCCAGGGCAGCAGCACTTGTATTCTCTAGAGCTTGATAGATCACCTTCTTTTGCTATCTTTTTCTTTCTCTTTTTGTCCCTCTTCCTTTTGTTCCCTTTTTTAAAGAATAGCAGTCTTCATCCTTAGAAACTTGTGCTGAAACAGAAGAATCGGCAAATACTACTGAAAGTGCAATATTTGAATATCACTGCGAGGTTGGTGCACATGCTGTGGAGTTATACATGGGTTTTTTTAACTTGTTTTTTACTAAGTTTTTAACAGAAGAGTGTTGGTTTGGTTAGTTTTTTTTAATAGTTCTCAGGAATAAATTTATTTTATAGTGAGGTCCTGGCACACGGTGCCCAGAGAAGCTGTGTCTGGAATCCCTGTACGTTTCCAAAGCCAGGTTGGACAGGGCAAGCTGGGACAGTGGAAGGTGTCCCTGCCCATGGCAGGGCTGGGACWGGATGAGCTTTAAGGCTCCTTCCARCCCAAACCATTCTGTGGTTCCATGATTCTTTGCTGTTATTTTGATGATGTAGTAGTGTGATGAATTTGTAGTAGCTAYAATAAGGTTCTATTTAACAATACTTATAATTCTTTAGAGCTGATTATTGGTGTTTCTCTCCTAGTACCAGTAGGCTTGTGGTTTCAATCCCTTTTCTCAAATAACCTCTGTTTAGTGTTTTARTCTTACTGCAGAGATGCATTTTATTTTGTGTTTCTGTTGGTGGTGTTCATAGTTCATGTTCCTGTTATAAATAGGTATTTGACAGTTACCAGGAAAAGTATCTTACTATAAAGTATCTTTCTCTGTACAGCAAATTTTAGTGCCACCTGAGGAATCTTACCTTTGTTTGAACTGAAGTTGTCAGGCTTTAGAGGATTGATGAGTTCCTTGAGCTGTGCTATTAATGCTCCTTTAAACCCAAACTGTTCATATGGTGTCATGCAGTGGTAGTCTGAGCAGGAGGTGAAACACTGTGCCTTTCTAATCCTAGGAGAGGCTATTCTGAGTTGAATTTTAAGCTAGATTTTTGTCATTTTCTCTCTCTTGATGTTGCTTTAGTTCATCTTTGAGTCAGGTTGTCTGTCTGCTTGCCTTGTATTGGAGGTGAAGTGGCCATTTGGTGACTCACAAAAGCCTTTGGCAGGCTCATTCCAGCTTCCAGAATGGGTTAATGCCCTGGCCTGTAATTCTCTTGGGAGAAGGTATAATAACATATCATTTTCCCTTCCCCCAGTCACCCTACTTGCAGGACCAGTTTATTTTTGAAAAGTATTTCAAACTCTAGGATGCCTTAAAACACTTCAGCTGTTGTGTTCCCCCAAGGACATTTTCTTRTGTGGAATGTCCTGGGGTTGCCTTCCTCAAAAGATGAGGGTTCCTGGAATGATGCTGACAAGAACTACTCAGTAAATCTTAGCAGCTTTATCAASTGCTTTTTGTTAGATTCTCAGAGAAAATGTGTCCTTTAAACATAATCCAGTACATAAAAAAGATGTGACTGCCGTGGCTTTTGTCTCTTGAGCAGTTTAGGCTGTACAGGAGGGGAAAGAGATCTTTGCTGGGGCAAGAGTTACCCCAGAAAGGTGATGGAACCTCTGTCTTTGGAGGTGTCCAAGACTCAGCTTGTTGGCAAGAGGCCTTTGCAGGGGAGGAAGAGGAGAAGGATGGGCTGCAGTTCTCCCTGGCTCTCTGCTGGGAGTTATGTTCCTGATTCATGATTTTATRGCATGTCAGTGTTTCATGACTTGAACATGTTAAGGGTGTTGATTGTGCCACTTATTGTGGGTTGGTTGGGTAACAATAAGAGGGCAGCATTGATTAAAATTAAGGGATTGTTGCTAATTTTTAATGGAAAGGAAAGTGATATGTAGAGCAAGGAAAAAACCAGTGCATGTTACAGAAGTGATACCACAGAAGATTTAGCAGTTCACTGAATTCTTAAAGAGCTTTGGGTGGTAATACTGCACTTTGTGGTGGGATGGAGACCATTACAGTGTCCTGGGATCCTTTGGCCCCTCATAGCATTCCTGCGCCTTCTGGTATTTGTGTTTTTCTTCATCTCCATCTACCCCAGCTGGGTCTGGATTGGAAGAGGGGAGAAGACCTCCTCCTCTCGAGGGCCGAAACTCTGTCAATCCTTACTTTGTGTGGTTGTTTCCAATTTATTTTCTTAATGTCAGTCTCAAAGATTTCTGCCCAAAAGCTTTGGGGCAGGTTTTTTTTGGTGCTCTTTGATCACTTCTAAACTGATTTCCAAATCACAGAGTAAGAATGCTGTGCCTTCTAATGCATTGAGTAACTCAGTGGCAATGTTAGAGTGAGAAACATGACTCTTTTACAAATTGCTCAGGTGTTTTTTATCTCCACTRAACACATTGCTGAGTAATTTTTAATCTCTCGGCTTATTGCAGCAATAGAGCAGAGAACAGATACGGTCTCAATCTGTTTCTAAATTAAATACTCTGGCAAATAACAAATAATTCTGTATATTTTAAGATGCATATTGACTGTCTGGAGGGAGGAGGGTTGCTGCAGTTGTCTCTCTTGAATTGCACTGTTTAGTGAGGTGTAATACATTTCATCTGATTTAATTGCTAACCTGTAAGGCCAAGTGCCCTGCTTTAAAG
The DNA here is from genome assembly GCF_030028575.1 of Malurus melanocephalus. Classification (NCBI taxonomy): domain Eukaryota; kingdom Metazoa; phylum Chordata; class Aves; order Passeriformes; family Maluridae; genus Malurus; species Malurus melanocephalus. Next base: position 1,019,537 of record NW_026623475.1, read on the forward strand.
ATGATACTTGTACATCAAAAAGCCAGTGAGTTGGTAAAGGGGTTGGGAATGTTTCAAGTGTGAATCTGTGCCTTGAAAAGAAAAAACACCCCATAAAAGAAAATGTTTTAATAGATGTAAGTTAATTTAGCAGTTCATTACACCTTTAACTTGAGTTCAATGATGTTTTCAAATTTTCTCCGTCCTTCTAGCACTTGAGCTTCTATGGCAGAGGAATGTTCGTTTAATTCTGGGTATTAATTCCATAACAACAAACAGTTTAATTACTTAATACCATTTTTTAGTATGAAAGACTGAACACACAAGCTAAGGAGAAACTATGCAGGGATTTGAACCTAATTGTGTTGATTCACAACTGTTGCATTTTCCTAATCACCTGTTTAATTTGGAAGAGCAGATACTTCAGATATTTTCAGGCTCTGCTGTGAAACAGAGAATGTGGGAGTACTGTGAGGTGTAATACTTGAAAAATGCCAGGAGTCTGTTTTGTTCTAAACAAGCTTTGTTTTGGTATTACAGCTCTGGCTTGTTTTATAAATATGTTGCCTGTGTAAATTTTCAGGATTACTGTGTTAAAACAGCTCAATTGTTTTGGTGGTTTTACTCTGTTTTAAGAACAGAGTAAAACTTCGGACACATTTTAAGAACGTGTCAATAACTCGCACAAACTCTTTGTGTTACCGTGTTATGGCAATGTGGAGAAAGGAAACTGATGTTAATATTGTTTTTTCCCCTGTGCTTTCTGTGGCCCAGATGAGCTTTGATCCAAACCTGCTCCACAACAATGGACACAACGGGTACCCCAATGGTACTTCGGCAGCGCTGCGCGAGACCGGGGTTATCGAGAAGCTGCTGACCTCGTACGGCTTCATCCAGTGCTCTGAGCGGCAGGCCCGGCTCTTCTTCCACTGCTCCCAGTACAACGGCAACCTGCAGGAGCTCAAAGTGGGAGGTAACTGAGCTTGGGGACCTGCTGGGCTGAGTGAACACCAGTCTCTTTCACTTGTTGTAAAATATCCATTTCTTGTGTGGCTGCTGCTTGTGGGGCTAAACTGACAAGGAATAATCCACCAGTCTGTTCCAGTGATGCCTTATCTGGCTTACCTAAAACAGGCTAGGCAAAATTAAYAGAATAAAAAGGAATTCTATTTAYTGAAGGGCCTTCAYGTCCTTCAGGACTGTCCATTCAGGACAGTYACARCCCACCCAGGGGTTACACCCAAAATGGGCRTTTGGTCCCTGTTTTTTCACGCTTTATAAATTTTGTCCATTTGCATATTGGCATTCATCCTCCAATTACAGCTTCAGGTARTGAAGGCATTGACTCCAAGTTTGCTGACCCCAGTTTCCATATTTTGGGGCCTGGGACARTGAGGTRTCCTTGAATTTGGGRCCTGGAGAGGAAGTGTCTAAAAATGKGAGRACAGTATCTTATCTCTGGAGTTATYSAYTAAAGARTTRCTGGATTACAGATATATGAAAAATAGAGAAGCTGAAATCCTAAGGCATCACTAGCACTTAAGATTTGTGCAGCTTGTGGTAAAAAAAAGGTGTGGGAAAGGAAAAGGTGCAGTGTTGAATCAAACTTGTTTAGCTGAGATAGAGGCAAGTACTCAGACTGTGGGAGAATTTACCTCTTGTACTCCCTATTTCTTTGTTTAGAATTAGTTTGAGGATGGCCAAGTGTTTTTCAGCATGAGGCTGCAGTTTCATGCTGATAATTACCGTGAGAGTGAAGTTTCTAAACTGTTTAATAGCCTGTGTTGTGTTGTGTGAACTTCAGTGTGGAGTCTGCTTACAGTGAGCTGTGCAGGGGGAGGGAATTACTGTGGAATTACAGCAGGAGAGTTCGTTAACAACAGGAGATAATAAGCAGAAAAAAACCAGAAAATATTTGCAAATCATGTGTTCTTCCTTGGTAACAAAAGCACCTGAGTTCTATTTGGTTGTGTTTGGCTACAAGGAGTGAATTGTTGAGCACAACTGTTCAGTGATTTCTGTATGAAAACGCCAGTCCCGAGCAGAACTCTGACACCTTTGCAATGTTGGATTGCCTTGCAGACGATGTTGAGTTTGAAGTGTCTTCTGATCGCCGAACTGGAAAACCCATTGCTATTAAATTGGTGAAGATAAAGCCAGAAATATTACCTGAAGAACGAATAAATGGACAAGTTAGTACCTATTTTCTATACCTTCATCATTTCCATCCTTTACTCCAGTACAAAAAGCTGGGTTCATTTAGCATTGATATTAACTACCTGCAGTACAGATACACTGAAATAGATTTCAGTGTGCTCTGATAAAAATTCAGAGGTTCAGTTYGAGCTCTTACTTGGCTCCAAACACTTCTTTAGAACCAAAAGGTGTTCTGTGAAATTGAAAATCTGCAGTGTGGCATTCCCTGCTGAGTGGGTAGTAGAGGATACTGAGATTCATTTTGTATTCACCAATGCCACTCCTGACATGACTAGCAATGGATTTTTTTTTTTTTTTTTGACTGGTAGGTTGTGTGTGCTGTTCCTCACAATTTAGAGAGTAAATCTCCAGCTGCCCCGGGTCAAAGTCCAACAGGGAGTGTTTGCTACGAACGTAATGGGGTAAAGCTTGCGTATTTTACTTGAACTCTTCACTGATCCATCACTGTGGTCTATGAGAAAAAAAAACCCAAAAAAAAAGACAATTTAATATAGACAAATGACACTGCACTGAACTGTGCAGTTTTTGGCCAAAAAAAAAAAAAGCATGCTTTGTTATTGGTACAAAAAATAATGTTATTTAGACAGTTTGCTTGTTTATATCTGTGGAGAACTTCCTAGAGTCAAATAGTTGTTCTCTTCTTAAACTTGATGAAGTTCATTTATCCTTGCCTTGAACTTCTAAAGTTTAGAAATTGGCCCTTAAAGATGGCCACATACAAATCTCTCAAGTTGCTTGTTATAGACTCATCAAAACAGCACGATGGAAAAAGAATGTTTTGCATGCCATGTTTGATTATTGTTGATTTTCTCACTAAATTAAGTGGATATTGTTATTGAAATTATGTTAATCTTTCTTTGAAACAACTATTCGGCAAATAGAGTAACTTTTATGTTAATTTACAGGAAGTATTTTACCTGACTTACACCCCAGAGGATGTTGAAGGAAATGTACAGCTGGAAACAGGAGATAAAATAAACTTTATAATTGATACAAATAAACAGTAAGTTGRTCTTGCTTTTCTGGTTTCCTACTTTGTTTAAGAAATCAGGCAGAATTCATACCTGTTCCAAGAATTGAAATGAGATGAAATATAATCTTCAAATTGTGTTTCACTTTTGAATTACTTAGTTTGCTCTCTGTTTTTTTTCTCTAGTACTGGTGCTGTAAGTGCTCGTAACATTATGCTATTAAAAAAGAAACAAGCCCGCTGTCAAGGAGTAGTCTGTGCCATGAAAGTAAGTGATTTGAAGTTTCATTTGAAAATGAAATGCAATTTTGAAAAGTGCTGTTCAAAGGAACAAATTTTTTAAGTTGAGCTGTGAGTATAAATTGTGTGAAACTGTTTAAACAGCTCATCTTTGATACTGATGCTATTTTTAACAAAGTAAAGTCCATTTATTTCTGGTTATATATTTCTTGTGRTAGTCTTAGCTGTGTGTACTTGTGAGTTCTTTGCTGGGATTCAGAGTCTATTTTATATTTGATAGAACCTGTTAAAATATTTCTTGGTATGTTACAATAATGGACAATTAAACACTTTTTTTTCTATTCACAGGAAGCCTTTGGATTTATTGAGAGAGGTGATGTCGTGAAGGAGATTTTCTTTCACTATAGTGAATTTAAAGGTGACCTAGAAACCTTACAGCCTGGTGATGATGTGGAGTTTACAATCAAAGACAGAAATGTAAGACGAAATCCAGTAAAACGGAAGCCAAGGTCCTAGGGCATAACCACAGCTCTGCTTTTTCCAGCTTTTAAGAGAAGTGGGGAGGAGGTTCATTGGGAAATGTCTGTCTTTTTCTCTCTTTTTTTTCTTTCTCTTTTCTTTGGGTRTTTGACTGATTTTGTACTCTTAGGGTAAAGAAGTTGCAACAGATGTCAGACTGCTGCCTCAAGGAACTGTCATTTTTGAAGATATCAGCATTGAACATTTTGAAGGAACTGTAACCAAAGTAATTCCTAAAGTACCCAGCAAAAACCAGGTGAATTTCAGTAGTAACTTAAATTTGTGAAACGCTGGTTTGATTGTATTGAATTCCACTCAAGCAGTTGTTCCCATTTCCCAGTACCTGCTTGCTGCATAAGCATCATGTCAGAGTAGAAGATCTATTCTTTTTTTTTAATTTTTAAATCCAGAGAGTAAGAGTTAGGGTAGTGTGTGTTTTCTTTAATGTTTCAAATACTTGCTGTAAAATTTTGTGGGTTTAGGACATATCCTTAAAGCAAAGGRGTAGGGAAAAGTGGAAAAATATTTGCTGGGATAAGCCAGATCTGTGGATTCCTGTGAGCATTAACAGTTAATGAGGCTTTTGRGCTGTAATGTTTGACTTGGAGGGGTGTTCATGAGCACTTCCATTAAGGTTTTAGGTGAGTCTCTGTTTGGTAGAAAGGTTTGGGGTGTTTTGAACACTTAATTAGAAAGAACCTGCCTTTTAGCAGTGTTATGAGTATGTTTATAAACTTAATTCTCAAAATAGAGTCTTAATTCCTTTGACAAGACATGGTTGGTGCTTTAAAAACCTTCAAACCAACCAACAGCAACAAAACCCACCTTGCATTTGGCAAGTTCCAGGTGAGGAGTGGTAGAAACAGAGCAGAGCCTGAGTGCAGCAGGCATTTGGCAGAAATTGTGGTGCTGTTTGCAGCTGAGGTGAACTCACCTGTCCTGCTGGCCTTTCTGTCCCCAGAGCGATCCATTACCYGGCCGCATCAAAGTGGACTTTGTGATCCCTAAAGAGCTTCCCTTTGGAGACAAGGATACAAAATCCAAGGTGACCCTGYTGGAGAGTGACCACGTCCGGTTCAACATTTCCACGGACAGGCGTGACAAACTGGAACGGGCCACCAACATCGAAGTTCTCCCCAACACTTTCCAGTTTACCAATGAAACCAGAGAAATGGCAAGTATCTGTCTTGAAAAATTTCTAATTCTTGAGAGGAAATGGAAGTAAAACATGGTAGGGGTTGTCTTATACAATAAAATCACTCCTGTCTTCCATTGCCTTCTCTGAAATCCAGCCCTCAGATTTGCAATGCAAACAAAGGAGAAAATTCAGACTTAATGCTCTGCATCTTTGCCTTAAAAGAATAAAAATKAAACTATTTTTTAACATTTAAATGACATTATATTATGAAATTAGATCTTAACTGGCCSTCTTGGAGGGGACTTCTGGTTCCTTAAAGCAGACAGAAGTAATGCAGTCTTTAACTGATAGCTTAAAATTGACATATTTAAGCCTAAATAGGTAACTGCTCATGTTCCTTAGGAAAATGGAAGTCGCTGTGACTACTCTGGTTCAGGAAGTGAAAAGTGTAAATAATTGGAGGAGGGATTGTGAGCAGCTTTTGGATTTCAAGTATTTGGCYAATCTCTGTCTGAGGGTCAAGCAGAAGGACGGCAGAGTTCTCTCATTACAAGAAAGTCTTTGTGGATTACAGGGACTAAGATGGATGTGCTAATGAGTTTTACAGAATATCTTTCATTCCTGTAACTTGGAATGTTGGTTCTGTTCCAACCAGACTGCAGCTTCACCTTCCTTTGCAATTTGGAGTTCAGTTACAGTGTTGTCTCACCAATGTGCTGTGAATTAGAGACCCCTGGCTTTAAAAAAACCCTGAGTTTTGATTTCAGCCTTTGAGGTTTTTGGGTTTCTATCCTATAAATTTCATGTATTTCTACTCAATGTATATCTGCCTGCCTGAGTTGAGCTGGTCATTGGGGAGGCAGGTACTGGCAGATTGGCAGATTCTAGGAAGGTTGGCTGGTTTGCTGGAGTTTGTAAAAGCTGTCTAAGAGAAGGATGTTCTTAAAGGTGGGAAGTACCTTTGCACTGCCACTCAGATCTTCTAAGTTTGCCCGGAGACTTGCTAAACCCTGCAATAACTGGGTTGAAGGAAAATGTTAATGAATTGTATCTTTCTTAATTCTGGCAGGATTGAGAAACTAGGGTTTGGGGAGGTTTGGTAGTTTATCATTGAGCATTCCATTTCTGGTGGTTATCAGGAAGGCCACTTAACTCGTGTCACATATTTACCATAGCACTCACCCACAGATATGAGAGTCTTGTTAAAAACTTCTTCATAACTCCTTCATTTGTGTCTGGAAATCTGATGGTTTTTCTCTTAAACCTCCATCTGAGCACTGATTTTATTTCATGTTTTTRTAGGTAGTTGTATGTTTAGTGGGTGTTTGTATGTTTTATATTCTCCTGTAGGTTATACACTGTTTGTAGAGCTGCCCCGTTGTGTGTAGTGTTCTGACAGGTTCTTTAACTTCAGTCCTTGTTAGTGGCTTAAATTAATATTCTCCACTCTTCATCACGAATTAACTTGAGGAATGAGGTGGGAAGAACTTTCCCTGCATTTCAGGTTCACCACAGCCATGAGCACCAGGGTTTGCAAGGAAGGACATTGCTTAAACCAAGTGTTTTCCCAGGATTCAGGCCTTCCTGCAAGCTCCAGGCACATGGAGCAGCTGCAGACAGAGGTCCCATAACAAGGATAAAACTGTAATTTGTTGGTTTGGCTGTTGCAGGGTGTGATTGCAGCGATGAGGGATGGCTTTGGCTTCATTAAGTGTGTGGACAGGGATGCTCGGATGTTCTTCCACTTCAGTGAGATCATGGATGGAAATCAGCTCCATATTTCTGACGAAGTAGAGTTCACCGTTGTTCCTGTAAGTGGGATTAACWCCTATAAAATCTCAGCATTTACAGAAATGATGCACAGCATGTCTATAACCTGATGGATTTCTTTTCCAGGATATGCTGTCTGCCCAGAGGAACCATGCCATAAGGATTAAGAAGCTTCCCAAGGGCACGGTTTCTTTCCACACCCAGTCRGAACATCGTTTTGTGGGCACTATAGACAAAGAAGCCACTCCAGCCAAAGCCACTAGCCCAAATAAAGGCAAAGAGAAGGTAAAGTTGCTCTTGTACTTGTGAATGTCTGTTATGCATTCCTACCATTGGAGACTGAGGCTGCTTTCTTAAAATCTGTAAATCAGCTGGTTTATAAGCACTGTTAACTCTCTGTAAATGTGAACCACAGCTGATGACAGCAGTCACGGAAAACTAACTTCTCTGAACAAGATAATAAAAGTATTGTTAATGGTCATTAATGATCATATTGTTGTTAAAAAATAATTTCCAGGAACTTGATGRGGAGCTTCTTTCTACCTCCTACTATGTAAGGTTCTAGATACAATTATTTAAAATTAACTTTCTAGGGGAGAACCTCTTACTGTTTTGTCATGCTGTTTTAAACAGTACTGCCAGAATACTGTCAATAAATACTTCCTAGAACTGGTGGTAATAATTTATTTCCTTTTAAAATATTGTCTGGCATCATTTAAAGCTTCTTACTCAGAGTTTGGTTGTGGTTTTGAGCAGTTATTGTGAAACCATTGAATCTCCAATGAACAGTGCTTGAGCTGTGTGTAGGAAACTGTTTTATAAAGAGACTTTGCTGAATTCTGACCTCTTGTTTCCAGGAAGCTGAGGATGGAATAATTGTGTATGATGACTGTGGAGTAAAACTGACCATTCCTTACCAGGCCAAGGATGTGGAAGGATCTACTAATCCCCAGATAGGAGATAAGGCAAGATAATTAAGTGTACTATTGGGAAATGCTGTTTTGGACATTGTTGGGTGTGAGCTTCACTTTGCCTTTACTTCTGGATTTGTTCTCCCTCTTGGAACAAATGGAGGATAAGGCRTCTGTGTAATATTACCTGGAGTATTGTGTTTAAAGGGCTTAGTCTTCGGAATAAGTAAAAAATGCCCTCCAACCTTGTGTGAAATTGATGCTTTTTAAACAAGGAATTTTTATCACTAAGTGGACTCTGCTTATCGAGGGAAATAAATTCGTTTAGAGACTGAGATGGATATCAAAGAGGGAGAATATTCCCTCATGAGCATATTAGCCTGAGAGACAATGGAATGGGAAAAAGGTTGGAGATCTGGAAGAGCAACAAAACCAGCAGGAGCCATTCTAGTCACTGGTTACTGTTTCTAAAACTGAATCAAGGAGTGAAGTGAGGCACATCCCAGKGTGGGCCAGTGGTGAGCAGATCCCCATGGACAGGAAGATTCTTCTGTTTAAGGGGTGGGAAGCTGACTCCTGGAGGCTGGCTTGCCTTTCAGCTATCCCAGGTGTGATGCTGCTCTCTAGAATGAGGAAATGTCAATGTCTGACGTGGTTTGGGGAAAGTAATGACTAGGAAATGAATTTTCTGGAGGGCCCAGATACTGCTGCAGAGTTACACAGCTWCAAAATCAGTAAGTTTGGGTGTTTTCATGTTGGTGGTCATGGTTTGGATWTTTCTGTCTGGTACTGATTCTCAATCACTCCCCCAGGTTGAGTTCTGTGTGTGTGAAGTGAAGAGAACCGGGCTGCAAACGGCTGTTTCTGTCAGGATGCTGGGACGCAACTACAGCTCCAAGAGGCTCTTGGGATATGTGGCAGCCCTGAAAGATAATTTTGGGTTTATTGAAACAGCCAATCATGATAAGGAGATCTTCTTCCACTACAGGTGAATGACAATTGTTTAGTTGTTGTTATTGATATTGTTATTCTTATTTGATTGTGTCTGTTTGGGAGTAGTGGGAGGGTGTGGAGTTTTGTTGGTTGAGTGTTAAACCCATTTGCACTTTACACACAGAGATTATATATTGTTATACGTATATGTTTGCATAGATACCTACAATATCATTTATCATCTCTGCTGCACTGCTTCAGGCTTTTCTGTTAGTCAGCAGTGCTGGTGTTCTGTGCCTCTGAATCCCAGGCCAAGAAATCCAGTTGTTTTGTATATTTGAAATGCTTCATTTTCCTGAATGAGGATTCCTTGTGAAGTGCTGAGGGATTTAAAAATAATATCTGAAAACTGATGTGGATGTGGGGTGAGCATCACTGGTGTCATGTAACTAAAGGAAAAACTGTTTATCATCCTGTTCTTTAGTGAATATTGTGGTGATATTGATAGCCTGGAGCTTGGAGAYACTGTGGAGTACAGTTTGTCAAAAGGCAAAGGAAACAAAGTTAGTGCAGAGAAAGTGAACAAAACACATGCAGGTAAGGCTGTACCTGGGGTTCTCTGCCTTCAGGGCCCTTGGCWTGTGCTGATGGGTAAAGTCTGTTAATGATCCATTCACAGCTGGAGCTTAAAGCAAGAAGGTGCTCAGTGTGGGGTGGTTTCCTGAAAGCTGCTGTGTTCCCACAGAACAGACAAGCTCAGACCAACAGTTCTGTGCACAGGAGCCATCTTTTGTACCTTTAATGTCCTCTGCCCTCTTGATTTGGGGGTTGTAAGGAGAGACTGAGTGGCAGAACTGGCCAAATCAGCACCTGCACTGCTTTGTTGTGCTGCACTTCACAGGGGAAAGGTTGTGGGAGGAGGGCAGATGGGGGAGGGGGCTGTTAAGGACTTGGGGGAATGCACACTTAAAGATCATTGGCTGATTAAAGGGAGTAGGAAATGCAGTGGAGGAGAAGTGAAACACTGATTTGCTTTTTAACCTTCATGGCCTTAAGTTTTTTGAGGAAAATTTTTCTACTTCTATGTGTGAAATTTCAGTGTGATTTTGATTTGGTGCCATGCAGTGCAAACTGCTGTCTCCTGGTCAATTTGAATCACTTATTAGTTTTAAATGAGTTATGATTAAAACATTCTATTCTTCTGCTGTCTGTCTCTTTTCAGTGAATGGTATCACTGAAGAAGCTGATCCAACTGTTTACTCTGGTAAAGTAATTCGTCCCTTGAGGAGTGTAGATCCCACACAGACAGARTACCAGGGCATGATTGAAGTCATGGAGGATGGTAAGACTGGCTTCTTTTAATTCCTTGCACAAGTGCACAAGTTGAATCCACTGYAAATAGAGGTGTTGGGGATTTTATTCACTCTATAAACTGTACTCACACTGCTGAGCTGACTGCAAAAGCAGCATTTGTAATACTGGAAATGTGAAATCAGGTGGGAAAGGCCTCACAGTTCCATCTCATCATTTTCTCCCCCAGGTGAGATGAAAGGAGAGGTGTATCCCTTTGGAATTGTTGGCATGGCAAACAAAGGTGACTGTCTGCAGAAGGGGGAGACAGTAAAGTTCCAGCTGTGTGTCCTGGGCCAGAAYGGGCAGACGATGGCTGTGAACATCACCCCGTTCCGCAGGGCCACCGTGGAGTGTGTCAAGGACCAGGTGAGTGACTGAGCACCAGGGCCATGTGCTAGGAAATACCTGCTCCAGCTGGGAGCCACCTCAGCACTGGGATTTAGGGAGTTGTGCTCAGATGGATTGCTCTGGATCCAGCTCTAGGGAGGGAGCTGTGGGTAACCCAGGTCCTGCCCTATGCCAGAACCTGGGTGAGCTCAGAGCTTGGGCTGGTGCTGACACATCACAGCTGAGGGCAGCATTTGATTCTGAACAATTGGGTTTGAGGTGTCACAGAAATCATTCTAACAGCTTTTTGCTAAGAAGGGTGTTTAAAAAGTGTTCAGAAAAACACTGAATGCTCTCCTTCTGGAAGAAGTTTCTTCACRGAATTAAGCAGTCAATGATTACAACCCACCTGAAATGCAAAGGCTGATCTTTGCTCTCGGTGCATCTGGGAATGATTAAAAAGTTAAATACTGTAAATGCTTTCTGTTTTTGTAGTTATTGTGCAGCACTAATCTCCGGTCGATTATGGAGAGGCTGGATGAGTATTCCTGGTTTATACATGAGTAGAGWGGAAAATAGAAGTAAATGGCTTCTTACCCCAGTGACAGACCAGAAAATGGAGTGGTTGCTTCAGGGTGGAATCTCAGAGCTTGGGGCACTGCTCTTCACTGTTTAATACAGCTGCCAGGACTTGGGGCARTTTTCAGAGCTTGTTCTATAGACTTTGGGATTTAAATGTGACTTAACAAAGCCAGGAAGAATACCTGGATTTCCTGAAGTGTTTTTTCCAGACAGAATATTTTGGTCACTGTACAAATTGCATTTCCATTTCTGTTAGGCTACAAAAAAAAACTACTTCAAAACTACAGTTTTGAAGTTTTATTTAAAAGTAAGTTAAAACTACAGTGATGAGTAAATTACTGCATYTGTCTGGATGCAGAGCAAATCAAATCAATAACTTTGTGATGTGTTGCTTTTCAGTTTGGTTTCATTAACTATGAAGTTGGTGACAGCAAAAAGCTCTTCTTCCATGTCAAAGAAGTCCAGGATGGTGTGGAGCTCCAGGCTGGGGACGAAGTGGAGTTCTCCGTAATCCTGAACCAGCGCACAGGAAAATGCAGTGCCTGTAACGTGTGGCGTGTCTGGTGAGGCTTTGGGGTTGAAGGGATTGATCCTAGCCTGATGTCTGCATCCCAGCAGAGCCCTGAAGGCTGTGGCTGCCTGAGCTGGCTGTCCCTGCAGCAGCAGTTCTGGATTCCAGTGGCTCTGGGGAGMGTCGCACCTGAGAGCTCCCAGCTCTKCRAGGGGATCCAGTGCAGGCAGCAGCAGCACTCCCAGCCCTCCCTAAYTGCACRTGGCTGATTCTCTCCTTAATCTATTCCTATAYTCCCCCTGTAGCAGGAATTTGGATRCAGCCTTGCAAGTAGAAGTTACTGATGAAGAAATGGATGGTTTTCCTGTGTGGATGCTGGCCTCTGGCCAAGACATTCCACAGTGCTGCCACCTGTTTCTTGAAGAGCARTTTTCATTTTTAAATAGAAAACCTGTGTTTTTAGGGATTCTTTTCTCTTTGCATAGCATTTCTTAGAGTGATGGGGTTTGTTTTTTAACTGTTTACAAACTTGAAGAAGACTGCACAATTTGGATTTGCTTAAGCGTGAGATAGCACTTYTGCAGTGATGGAAAGTGAATTGCTTAATTAAAAATTTTCTGTTCCCATCATCTGCAGAGATGTTAATGCTCTGCCATGACATAGTGGCAACTTGCAAGCCTTTATTATTGCAGTTAAATCACAGAATGGGTTGGGTTRGAAGAGAACTTAAAAACCATCTCATTCCACCCCCTGCCATGGGCCAGGACACCTTCCACTGTCCCAGGCTGCTCCAAACCCCATCCAACCTGGTCTTGGACACTTCCAGGGATCCAGGGGCAGCCACAGCTTCCCTGGGCCAGAGAAATGTAGGAAACACTGGTTAGGTGTGCATGAGAGTGAAAACAACACCTCTTCTCCCTGCAGAACACCTCTGGAGAGCTCTGAGCTGCTGCTATTGCAGATTCCTGGGTGGAAAGGAAGAGTTGGGGCAGGGACAGGCTGTCAGCCAGGCCTGCTGTCACAGGATAATTCTGTTGTCTGTAACTGCTCTAAATGACTGCAGTCAAGGCCTGTGGGAGCCTGGGGTCGATCTCAGCAGCTGGGGGAGGTGACAGTGGCCTGTGTGTGCTCTCTTACAGTGAAGGCGCCAAGGCTGTGGCCGCTCCGCGCCCCGATAGACTCGTGAACCGTTTAAAGAGCATCAACCTGGACGATGCCAACGCCCCGCGGCTCACGGTGCTCCGCCAGCCCCGGGGCCCTGACAACTCAAAGGTACAGACACCCAGGGCAGCATCCCTGCAGGGGCTGCTTGGCTTGGGGAACACAGCACTGCTGCCTCTGGGGGGCCTGGGCACTCAGATCTGGTGTCTGTTCCGTAGTGAACTCCTGGCCTRCAGTGTGAGGGTGCCTTGTGTTTGTGTCAGAGCTGTGCTCTGGGGCAGTGCTGGGTGCTGGGGCTTCAGAGGAGCACACAGCAGAGAAGCAGCTAGCTGCTGCCTGATGTGGAGCCTTTTCTTGGTGTGTCATGGCTCTCATGGTTTGCTTTTCATTTATGACCTCAGAGATAGCAAGTAGAAAAATCGCTAAACRCTAGAAATTCGTTTACCCTGCCGTGGCTTTCACACAAGGTTCTGCCACCTCTTAAAGAGCAGAAGTGTCTGAAATCTGTGAAGTGTTTTGGACTGTAAGGAACACCCCACAGAACCTGTTTTTTGTTGCTGTCTCTGTTTCTGAAGACAAATTTGACTCATTAGGAAGATGCTACTTGGGTAGAACAGACCAGGCTTTGCCTCAAAGCCCGGTGGCAGGCTAGGTTCACAGTTGATGATCTTTTCCAGTCTAAATGATTTCATAATTCTGTGATGCTGGAGCTAAAAATTTGTTGTGTTTTCCTTGCAGGGATTTGGTGCAGAGAGAAAGATCCGCCAGGCTGGTGTTATAGACTGATCCCAACCCCACGGCGACGTTGGGCCGCGCGCTGGGGCTGGCGAAGGGTACTGAATATCTCCCCGTTCATCCCTTCCTCCAAAATTCTCAGAAGCTATTCCACCAGTTTTAACACCTTCTCATGTTATGTTTAAAATTAAATTTACGAAACCATTTTAAATTTCTGCACAGTTGCATTCTGGAGAACTTTAAGGTGGCGCCTTATAGTATCACATTTTAGAAGCTTGTTTTGAATGGTGCATTTAACGCAACTGGTAACTGCAATCTCCATTGCCTCTGTGAGTAAACATAGACAGCTCTGCTCGGGCAGACCTTGTGGAATTCTGCACTACAGTTATTATGCTTTATCCTTGTTTTTGGCCAAGGTTTATTATGCCTTAGTGCTCAGTTGCATTATCTTCCCTCCGGAGTGGAGGGCAAGACTCACTTCAGCTCACTCTGCTCAAATTCTGAGGACCATGTGAGGGTGGAATAAGTTCAGTTTCTATCAGATCTCCACGGACATTCAGATACCTTGAGTTGATGGCCAAATGTTACAGTGTTTTCCTAGTTCATTTAACTTGACTCCTTTAGCCAGTCGTTAGAGCTCAGTGCAAGTCTCTCCCAGGGTCGGTGGATTTTGTAGTGTTCTGGAACAGACAGTGCAGAATTTCATAAGGCTGAGGTGTGCCATCAGTGTGGTAATTTAAATATATTTAAAACAATGCACAAATCTGCTGCTGCTTAGAACACTGCAGCTTCTAAACCCAGTTTCTTTTACTGATTTAAATTTAAAGAAGAAAGAAGTTGTGCCTGAAGTGAATACATTTTTTTGTTCTTTTTGCAGCCGGCACCCAGTGTACTGTAAGAGAATAAATACTTAGGCTTTCCATAGCTGTATTGAGACTTTCATCAAGGTGAATAGTTGATGTCTGTGTGC
>NW_026623475.1:1034313-1035597 GCF_030028575.1 Malurus melanocephalus
TTCTCAGTTTAGGGTTTTCTTCTCTGGGAGATGCATTATCTTTGTAAAACAAAACATTGCTTTCTCCAATTTTTTTTCTGTTAATGGCAAAGAATGGAAATAGAATAAAGTTTTACTGATTTTGAAAAAAGCCTCGCCGTGCTCAGCCTCTTCTTTCCTCAGTGAGGGCTGTGTTAGAGCTGTGCTGTCCCCATCACAGGCTCGTTCCTGATGCAGCTCCAATTCTCACACCACTCTGAGGTCAGATATTTTATTCCAGTTCGCACAAAGCAGAGAGTGGGATGGCTTCCACCAAAGGTTCCCAGTCATCAAACTTTACACTGTTTATACATTTTAATAAACAAAGACAAAGCAACATTCCTTGGTTACAAATTACATGACTTTAATTAGTGTCTAACATCCTATTTACCAGTTTTCTGTCTGCTCGTGCTCGTTAGTCCTGAACCGCAGCTCTTTTTTTGAGGCTGGGCTGTGTTTGGAGGTGTCTGTGAGCCCCAGTGCTGGAACAGCCTTTGCCGCAGTTACTGCTCACTCCTGCTGGCTCAGCCCCTTCCTCTTGGCATTGTCTCTTATCCTTAAAAGCTCAGCCAAGTGCACGCTGCTCACACTGCAGGTACTTACTCGGAACTGCCCAGCTGCAGCTGATGAACAATTTCTTTTTGAAACGATTCTTTTTGAAACGACACCGTTTGCTTTAAACCCCTTTTCAAATCTCTAGGGGATCACTGTCATTCCCTCTTAAAATACCACAGGATCGTGTGTCGGTGTCGTTCCCCCTTTAAAGCTCTGGGATATTCGAGTTTTRGAGYCATCCCCCCTCTAAAGCCCCGTGGYTCGGGTGTGGTTTGGTTCCCCCTTAAAACCCCGGGATGTGAGGTCGGTGCCRTTTGTCCCTTTCAGGCCCCGGGGGCTGAGTCCGTGTCGTTCCCCCTTTATACTCTGGGATGCGGCTCTTGGTGTCACTCCCCGTGTAGGGCCCCGGGGTGCGGGGGTCGTTTAAACCCGAATTGGTGTCATCCCCCCTTTGGAGCCCCACGGTTCGGAGTTGGGGTCGTTCCCCGTTCGAAGCCGCGAGGCCGTGGCCGTGCCCCGTTTTCGGCCCGTGGTTCGGGCTCCGTGCCGTTCCCGGTGCCGATATCCCCGTCCCCCGTTGTCCCCGCTGTATCTCCCCGTGTCCCCTTGTCCCCGCCGTGTCTCCCCCTGTCCCCGCCGTGTCGCGTCTGTGTCCCCCCTTGTCCCCGCTGTGTCCCGCTGTATCTCCCCCCTGTCCCCGCCGTGTCCCCC
>NW_026623475.1:1036473-1079030 GCF_030028575.1 Malurus melanocephalus
GAGTACAAACTGGTGGTGGTGGGCGCGGGCGGCGTGGGCAAGAGCGCGCTGACCATCCAGCTGATCCAGAACCACTTCGTGGACGAGTACGACCCCACCATCGAGGTGCGCGGGGCGGTGGCGGGGCGCGGCCGCGGCTGCGGGACCCGGGGCGGGGACAGCGGGGAGAATTCCGCCGAGCCGAGCTCGCTGCCCGGCCCGGGGTGGGGATGGATGCGCTGCGAGATCGCTCCAGCCCGGCCCGGCCCGCGGCTCTGCCGGCGCTTCCTCCCCCGTTCTGCCTCAGGCTTCCTAAAGCAGCCACGGGCAACCAAAGGGGCCACCGCGGGGCTGTGCAGGGCGTAGATTCTGCTCCCACTGATGGTATTTATGATGTWTTTTTTTTTTCTTTCTCCTATTGAGGGATTTCTTTAAAGCAACAAGACTTTGTGTGTTTTGTAACAAAGGTTGAGAGTCTCATTTAAAATATGAAAAGTCTGAGTAATATTTGAAATGTGATCGTTTGAGTAATATTTAAAATATGGTAGTTTTAGATACTGGTAGTTTTTCATCGGAGATGGACAAGAATTTCAAAATCCAGACTGGTTTGGGTTAGAGGGGACCTTAAAGCTCATCCAGTGCCACCCCTGCCATGGACAGGGACACCTTCCACCATCCCAGGCTGTTCCAAGCCCGGTCCAGCCTGGCTTTGGACACTGCCAGGGATCCAGGGACAGCCACAGCTTCCCTAGAACGGCTGGAAAAGCTCCTCTCATTCCTACCCTTGCTTTCATTATTACTTTTATTTTCCATTCATGTACCCTGGGGTGGACAGAAGCAGTTCAGGGCTCACAGGTCCCCGTTGTGTCCCCAGGACTCGTACAGGAAGCAGGTGGTGATCGATGGCGAGACGTGCCTGCTGGACATCCTGGACACGGCGGGGCAGGAGGAGTACAGCGCCATGAGGGACCAGTACATGAGGACAGGGGAAGGCTTCCTCTGCGTCTTTGCCATCAACAACAGCAAATCCTTCGCTGACATCAACCTCTACAGGTGCGGCTGGGGCTGCTGCAGGCGGGGCAYGGGGACAGCGTGGGGMCCTTGGTGGCAGTGAAGGATCAGGGACAGACAAATGTTTCATCTCCCACTTTGGTTTTGTCACTGTTCTGTGTCAATGCATCAAATCACAGGGTTGGAAGGGACCTTAAAGCCCATCCAGTGCCACCCCTGCCACGGGCAGGGTCACCTTCCACGGTGCCAGGATCCTCTAAGCCCTGTCCAGCCTGGCCTTGGGCACTTCCAGGGATCCAGAGGCAGCCACAGCTTCTCTGGGCACCCTGTGCCAGGGCCTCAGCACCATCTTTAGTCAGTTAAGACTGGAGCAGGTTTAATTGYGTTAATTTTTAATCAGATCATCAATCCATATCAATATCTCMAAGGGGTATCAGAGGAAGGTGCCAGACTCTTTTCAGTGGTGCCCAGCAACAGGACAAGGAGCAATGGCCATAAATCAAACAGAAGTTCCACCTCAACATGAGRAAGAGCTTCTTTCCATGGAGGGTGGCAGAGCACTGGAACAGGGAGTTGWGGAGTCTCTCTCTCTCTCTGGACACATCCCAAACCCASCAGGATGTGTTYCTGTGTCCCCTGCTCCAGGTGATCYTGCCTTGGCAGGGTTGGGCTGGGGGATCTCCTTCCCACCCCAGCTGTTGTGGGGTTCTGGGAATCAGATGCCATTTACAATGACAGAGTGGCATCTCTGAGAAAATGGGTGAGAAACCCAGAGTGGGTTATCCCTGGACAGAAATGAACAGAGGGATTGTCCTCTGAGGACCACTGAGATCCTGCTCAGCTTTAAAATACTTTYGTTACACAAGGTTGTTTGAATACTGATCTAAAATGGCTTTTAAATGCAGAACACAGTTCCTAATTTTTTAATTTTATTTTTAATTTGTCTTCCTAAAGAGAACAGATCAAGAGGGTGAAGGACTCAGATGATGTGCCCATGGTGCTGGTGGGGAACAAGTGTGACCTGCCCACGAGAACAGTGGACACAAAACAGGCCCAAGAGTTGGCAAAAAGCTACGGAATCCCCTTCATAGAGACCTCTGCGAAAACGAGACAGGTGAGGTGCTCCACCCTGCTTTCACTCCTTCCTGAGAAATGCAGGAATGACGTTTTCCCACCTGCTGATTTACAGGAGAAGAATTTTTCAGTCCCTTTACAGATTTTAGCTTTTATTTCCCCACTCACTCTTAGCTTGAAAGAGTTCTGGGCTGGACTAGTACAGGAATCACTTGAGACTTGTCCTGACTTCCTTTGAAGTGTGTCATGTTGATAAATAATGCAGAGAATAAAAGAATTTCACCTCCCCTGAAGTTACTAAATAAAACTTAAAAACTAACTAGAAAAAAAAATACTCAAAATAATAAACATAACTAAAACCTGTAAATAAAGAGATAAAAAGACCTACAGTRATTTTTTGGCRAATTATGTAACAAGAAAAAGTAGCAAAAAGTTCCAAAAAKAATCACCTTTAATATCGAAACRTTTGATAAATACAAYTCCAAAACCCCTCTTAATAAACCTSTAAAACCATTAAAAAACTCCCAGAAAGAAATGAATGCGTGCAAATTAATTCTAAAAAAAAATTTCATAAAAAATTTGATTAATTCAATAACTTATTATACAGTCTCATAAAACACATAGAAAAAAAAGAAACCCACCTACCTTCTAATGCWTCAAATGATGTTAAAAAATTGATCCCAGCCAATTTCAGCATCGTCCAGTGTTGGCAGAGTTTCAGCTGCTCTCTCTGAAAAGTGTCAGAGGCTGAGCTCCCTCACCCCAGACCTGCCTGTTTCTCTTGGCTCCTTAATGAAGCCAATTAGGAGCTTAATTTCACAGACAGAATTGCCCAGACTGGACTARTGGGCTTCTCCAAAGCCTCCTTGGCCACGTGGAACTGCAGGGGAACYGAGCAGGGAAGGTGCAGTTATGGAGCAGCAGCCAGAAAATTGTAAAGAATTAAATTCCCAGAATTCTAAAATGGAGCTGATTGGGCAAGGAGCAGCTTGGAACCTCCTTGCAGATAGAGTTTTCCATGTTTATTTTAGTGGTTGTTGTTCCAGGAAGAGTCAAGAGTGAAGCAAAGGCTTTGGGGTATCAGTGTGAGTTTTTTCCTCTTAGGAACCACAGGGTGAGTTGGGTGCTGCTCCCTCTGTGGAATTGTGTCTCAAATGCATTAAACGGTTCTGGGATGGACAGATCAGTGATTTCAGAAGCTTTCAGGAAAGAAAAACCCAAGCTTGTGTTTGCATTCAGGGTGTGGAAGATGCTTTTTACACCCTGGTGAGGGAGATCCGGCAGTACCGGATGAAGAAGCTCAACAGCAGCGAGGATGGGAACCAGGGCTGCATGGGATTGTCCTGCCTTGTCATGTGAACAGGTGAGCTGCAGTTCCAGTTCTCCACTGCCTTCTTGTCTCTGCCTTGCAGGAGGTGATCAGCGTGGTTTAGAAATGCTGGTTGCTCTAGGTGGGGTTTTTCTCTGTTATACAAGCCCAGAGRTTTGGATCCTGCAATTTAGTAATTCTCAAAAAAAGGGAAAATTCCCCTCTAAACTGATGACAAAGCTTAAAGAAAGGAAATTTCATTCACATCACCCTTTTGGCTGATGGGTGGATGGAACAAGATGATCCTTAAGGTGGCTTCCAACCCAAAACATTCCATGATTTCCGTGGTCGGATTCTCTGTATCATTCCTTTCTGTCTTCTTCCTTTGTGATTTTGAAGAATGTGTAATTTCTGGAGAAACTCCTCAAAAGGAGGATGTGCACAGCTGTGCAGTCACCGTGTGCTGCTGAGGGATTGACTTCCCTCGAGCTGAGTTTCCCTGGAATCCTTGTTCTAGGATTAACCAAATAAAACGGTGCAAGCAACGAAATTTGAGATCCAAATGAGTGAAACTCCTCGCAGCAGCTCCCTAAAAGATACTGCTCACCCCTGTGAGGACAGAGCAGCTCAGGGCTTGTCCTGCTGTTCTGTCCATCACCCCAGAGCAGCACAGAGCTAATTAGTGCTAATTAGAGGTGCCTTTCTGTTCCAGATGCCAAGAAAACGCGGTTCAGCTGCGGTGCCGGACGAGCCCCGGTCTCCTGTGCTGCCTCTCCTGCTGATGCCCTGCAGTGTTTCGGTGCCAGTGCCAGGTCTGGGCACCAGAGTTCATTAGCACAAGGTCCTTTCCCGTGCTCCATCTGAAGAGAAGAACATCCTGTGGCATCTACCTCCCTGCTCAGCTCACGGAGCAGCAGCATCTCTGGATGTGCTGGGATTCTTTCCTCGCTGAGTTACCCGGGTTCGTTCAAGAAGAAAAACCAGTCCCGAGGGTGAACTATAGAGACTAAATGCTGTGAAAAAAAAGATGACACTTTACCTCTAGAGTAAAAGCTAGAAGTGCTGTGTGTCCCCTGTCTGTTGGATCCCGTGCAGTGCTGGCAGAGGAGTGGCACAGAGCGATGGCAGTGCCACCAGGAATGCCCCTGTCCCCTCTCAGATGGGTGTCTGCTCTCTGGGCACCCCCACAGCAAAGTGCAACATCTCCAGTGCCACGAGTGCCACCTACCTGATCCTCCATTGCTGTAATAAAAAGGAAAACCTTTCCTAATTAAGTGCCTGTTTGCTAAGAAGATTCAAAGTTGTCCCTTGGGTTGAGGAAAACCCCAAGGACTGGAATTTCTTGGGAGCTCATTGTCTTAAGCAGGCAAGTGTGGAGTGGGTGATCTGTGCCTGATGGGATCCTCCAGCAGGGATTTTTAAGCTGGAAGGTCCAGCAGGCACTTGTGAGACTCTTGCACGAGGGAGGGGACGCACTGCATCTGTGTTTTACTTTCTTTGTGGGTGGAGCAGTTTAAATTCTGTGTTGTTTTCCTGCAGCACTCAGATTTCTTCCAAGTTGGACCAAACCTGTCAGCTGTTCRTTTTTAACACCAACTGCCAGCATTTCTGGACAGCTTCTCACTAATTAATCTGATAACTGGAGGTTGCTTTGGACAGCTGCTGTTCGGCTCTCTCTCTCTCTGTAACTTGCAAATTGTTTTTATTCTGAATTATTTTCTTTACCACAGACTGTAACAGTCTCTTCAAAACGTCTCTGGACTGTAAAATGGAGTTGGAGTTTCCTTGTCAGGGAAAGAGTGAGGGGTTTGGGGTTGGCTCTGTGGGGAGTGGCTGCTCCTGGAGTGTCCCAGGCCAGGCTGGACAGGGCTTGGAGCACCCTGGGGCAGTGGAAGGTGTCCCTGCCATGGCAGGGGTGGGATGGGATGGGATTTAAGGTCCTTTCCAACCCAAAAATTATTCTGGGATTCTGGGATAGAGGGGAGAAGGCCAAGAGTTGCCACAGAGAGCTGAGCCAGATTCTGATTGCAGCATCCCTGCAAAATGAGGAAGGAAATGAGTCCAGGGATGGGTTCAGGAAGGTGTGGGGCAGCCTGATGGGCTCTGACACCTCCAGTGAGGGAATTGTGAGCTGGGTSAGTTCTCCCCAGATCCAAACCCTCCCCTTGTTCCCGGGGTGCCCAGGTGCTGCAAACGCTGGCAGTTCCTTTGGGATGCCCAGCCCTTCCCTGGCTCCTGGGTGCTGCTCTGGGTGCTGCTCTGGCTGCTGCTCTGGTACTGGGGCAGCAGAGCTGAATTCTCAGCCCCTGTGCTGGGGAAAAGGAGCCTTCAGCCAACAGAGGGAGCGTTCGGGCAGTGCCAGACCAGCAGAGCCGGGAATTGCAGGCGGCTCCATTTCAGTTCGTGGGTGTCACTCACATCTCAATTTGAGCTTCTCGCTTTCAGAGGGACATTAGAAACCAGTAAACAGAGAGAGAAKAATTTTTTTCCTTTTAATGTTGCTTCCTTCACTACTTACATTCTCAGTTCTCTTCTGGGAATGAAGAGGATCAATCTGTATCCCATTTTCTTGATCTGTGATAATCCCTATAAATACTTATTTTCGTTTATTTTAACTTTGACTGACGTGACACTGATAAGAACTCGACCCATTTAAAAGTTTAACATAAAATACTCTTTTCCAGCAGCACACACACAGTGGTGGGCAGGATTTGTGCAGGATTGTGGGGTCCATTGGCTGTGGCTCAGGTTGAGTTTATTTGATGTTGCCCAGAGAAGCTGGGGCTGCCCCATCACTGGAAGTGTCCAAGACCAGGCTGGAGCACCCTGGCACAGTGGGAGGTGTCCCTGCCCATGGCAGGGGTGGCACTGGATGGGATTTAAGGCCCTTCCAGCCCAAACCATCCCCTGCTGCAAGGTTAAACATGCCAGAACTGCCCCCACTGCAGTGCCAGGGCTGGGAAAGCTTTGTCAGGATGAGATTTCCATGAAAGCTTTCCCTGTGCCAGGAGATCAGTGACTGCTCCTCAAGGGATACGTGACATGTGGGTGCCCAGTTAATAAAATCAACCCAAAAAGCTTTTAGGATGCACATTTGGTGGGGCAGACCAGCAGGAAGGAGCAGTGTGGGGTTTGCAGGAAGGCTGAGAAGTGACATTCTGTCATTCCAGGCCTGTGGATGGGGTTTGGTTCCTTGGGAAATGCAGGAATTTGTGTCCTGGGAAGCTTCTAGAATTTGGTGTTTGATTTGTTGCTCAACCTGGGGATTAATTTGGATGGAGGTTCATTGCAGCAATGCTCCACAGTGCACAGCGTGCTCTGCTTGGCATTAAAATATCCCAGCTGCAGCTCCAAAAGCTGGGAATTCTCAGAAATTTGTGGGAACTGACTGGAAAATGCATCTGCTTTCTCTTTGCTGTTCCCTTTCTCTTGGGCTCTATGAAACCTGAAAAGGGAAAAAGTCCTGGTGAGGACAAGGCTGTATTTATGTCACCTTTGGGACCTTCAGAAGGGTTTTTAGGGTTTTTTTTTCAGATTTTAGAATGCTGCAGAGCTCACCTGCACAGGACCTCCATTGCTGCAGTTCCAAATCCAGCAAACACAAAATCAGGGTGTTGCACTGGTCAGGAGTGTGAAGGGAATGGCTGTAATTTGTTTCCAGCTGTAAARAACCCTGGGTTTGGTGGCAGCCAAGAACTGGAAGAACAAAACYCTGTGGACTTTTTGGGGAAATTATTTTGAAGATAAGCACAGGTTTTGCACAAGACAGGTCCCTGGAAAAGGTGGTTCAGTGGGTTTGGTCCAAATATTGTTATTCAGAACAGCACAAAACTGCACTGGTGCCAAGCTGATCTCACTGTCCTGCCTGGGCAGAACAGCCATAAAACTTGGAGGTAAAATACTAAAAAAGGGTAAAATATTTAAAAAGGGTAAAATAATAAAAAAGGGTAAAAGCTCTTGTTAAAACTTCCAAGTGCCAGTAACTAATAAATGTTCCTGTTGCTGTGGCTGAGAGCAGCTCCCCAAGGAGCCAGGGTAACTCTGTGGTTGTTCCTCTCTGTGTCCCCACTCCCTGGTCCTGTTCAAACCACTGCTCCCATTCTGTCCCTCTCCTTGGTAGGACTTTGGATTTTAACCAAAATTTTAACCTTTTTTTTAAGCTGTCGTAATTTCTAGAGCAGCTCAGACTTAGAACTGGATTTCAAGCAGCMTCAGGCCTGGGGGGAAAGGAGAGCAGTTTGAATCCCATTCTGACCTGTCTGTGCCCCTCAAAAACCCCAAACCTTGAGTGTCTGCCTGTATTTTAACCCCCAGGATGGTCGGGAAATTTTGGGATCTGGACTTTTAACCCAAGGGCTAATTTGTTGTTACTTTGTTTAATTATTTGCTTTCAATAATGCATCTCCTTTGGTTTGAATTGAAGTAAATTATTTTGCTTCTTGAATAACTTTTTTAAAGAATAAACGTTKAATTCTTTGCTTGGTTTCTTTGTGATCTGGGATGGACGAGTGGGTTACAGAAGGTTTATCAAAGCTCTGTGCTTTGTCTGTGGGTGAGTTTGATTCCAGATGTCACTGCTGTCCTGAGGCACAGCCACCTCTGTCACAGATGTGCCCTAAAACACCAGTGAGCAGTGACAGTGGCATTGAGACCTGCCACTGACTTGGTCCAGAGTCCAGTTTTAATTATTTCATCAATCTGTGCATCTTGCTCCTGCTGGATCTGTTTGCAGTGGGGTCCCTCACGTTGACTGTATCAAAAAATGAAGAGGGAAACTCCTTTACTTGATATTCCATTGGCAAAACCAGCTATTGAGTCATTGCAGTGCCCAAATTGGGCTCTGTCAGGCTTTTAAATTGATTAATTCAGTCTTCCAAAAGACCTCCCTGCTGGCTTTCCTCCTGCCAYGAGGCACATCAGGTCAGACCACACAATGAGAAAATGTGCTTTGAGTGAATTTCCTCTCAGATGTTGTGTCAGGCATCTGGAACCTGCAGTCCCAGCTGGGTTTTGTGCCAGGAATTTCAAACCAAACCCCCAGGAATGGGGGCACTCAGCTCCTGGAACTGCAGCAATCACTGCCTGTTCCCAAAAAGGATTTATAACCCGGGTTCAGGTGGGTGCTGGAAACCCCAAGGGTTTCTTGGCTGACTGGGAAAGCTTCCATGCATTTGTTCCCTGTAAAAACCTGTTCCTACAGAGGAACTCCCTCCGAGGAACTGATTTTGGTGTGCCCTGAATGGGAGCTGAGCTCAGCCCTGGAGGGATCTGTGCAGGAGCAAGGTGGGGAGAGAAGAATCTGCTGGAAATCTGAGGGATTTCCAGTGCTGGCTGAGTTGATCAGGGAGAGATCCCCTCTCTGTTCACACTCTTCCTCCTCAGAAATTTAAATCATTTGCCCCATGGCCTCTGCTTGGGCAGCTGCCCCAGTGCTGTGGGTGCAAGCTGGAGGCAGACCCTGCTCAGTSCCCCAAGCTGCCAAATTTCTGCCACATCCAAGCAATTTCCTGTGGTGGGAACGAGGGCAGCTCAAAGGTAAAAGTGTGGGGGTTTCGAGCCTCTGGGTGGGAATCACTCACTTTCCAGCTGAAAAAGCGTGGGATGAGGGGTTGTTTGTGTCAGTCGCTGAGTTTGCAGAGGCCCTGGGTCTAACTTTAGCACAGCATGCCCTGGCTTTACTCAGATTTCCACCCCGAGCCCACCCAAGCTGACCCTGTGATTAAAAAAGCTGAGGGATCAAGAGACGATCGAGATTCTTCTCTTGAGGAAGATGACCTCTGTACCCTAAAGGTTATTTTTGGTGTCAGATGTGAATCCCAAGATCCTGATGTACCCGGGGAGGTTATCCAGTCCTTGGGGGAGAGGTAACAAGCAGGAGCCAGTTTTCATGGCCCTTGAATGAAATGGTTAAAAAATAATGTGGGSTGGGGGCTCTTAAATGAGAACAAGAATTCAGAACCTGAATATTTTATCAGCATGAGTGAGAGACCAAGGTTGTACCAGCATCCCAGCTTACCCTGGTGCTGCACCTTGCAGGTTGGAGGGAAGGAAATTTATGTTCTTGAGGACAAAATTGCCCGAATTCCGGGGAATTTCTCAGTTGTCACCCAGCAGGTTTTGAAGTTGTGCCCATCAAACAGCAGGTACATCCCTTCCAGAGAGTTTCTGGATGCTCTGGAAATTCCCTCAGCTGGAGATGCTGCACCAGGTCCCAGCTCCCATCACTTCACTGGCTGTGCCACACGATTCCTGTGGACAAATCCATGGCTGGTTATTCCCAGCTCTGTATTTTAGGCAGGTGACTCTGTCACCTATTCCAGCTTTCTTCTTGGACCTTTCCACAGCTGTTCTGCAAAACATGGCACAAGAATCCCTTGGATGTGCATATAAATCCAAATAATGGTGTCTTTTACAGGTGGTTTTTGTGTTCCTGTCCACACTGTGACCAAAGTGACCCTTAAAACCAGAGCCAAGCTGTGTCCAAATGCTTTGTCCTATTCCAGGGCAGTTTTTCAATGCCATCAAGAACTGAAATATTAAAAAAAAAAAAAAAAAAAAAAAAAAAAAAAAAAAAAAAAAACCAAAAAAAAAAAAAACAGGGAAAGGCTCTGTTTCATACTAAATCTATTTGATCCTCCTGACCTGTTCAGGTCACCACTTCCCACCAGGAAGCAGAAGCTCAGAGTCACCCTGGCCCCACGTAGAGCACAACAAATTCTGGCYTTTCTCTTCCCTCAGGAGCTGCTCTCCAGTCACAGGTGAGACCTGAGGGAGRTTTGAGGCCACCCTGAAGGAGCCCTCAATGCCAATGTGCTGAACCAATCTGCTTAAATGAATCCAGGAGGTGCTTCCCAACCTGAGAGCTGCCCTGCAAGACCCCAGCCATGTGAGCAGCCCAAAGCAGGAATTCCCTGGCCCACCTTGGGGTGGGCTGAGAGCTGGACTCTGTCAGATCCATCTCAGTTATAGTTCCTCACACTCAGAACTGATTTTCACATCAGCATCAGGACACACAGTTCAATAAAGGCACTTTCTGAAAACTCAGCAGCAAACTGTGACTCCTTGCACCTTCCTTTTGTTTGTTGGATTTAGCTGGGAATAATTGAGCTTTACCAACCCTGTTGGTAAAACCCAGGTTTTCAAAGAGATCCCTCCCTCAGGAAAAATCTCTGAACAGCTCAAGTGAGAGCACATRGCTTGTACCTGTCCACAGCCCTTGTTCTCATTGGGAATTTCCTTTAAACCTTTGGTTCAGCACAGATGGTATCAGGTTTAGTCTCTCTGAAAAGATTGACTTCCACAGATCACGTTAGAAAGGTGCAGCTGCCCTGGAAAGCAGAAATCTGGCCAGACACCAAGTGATTTTAAAATGGGAGCCTAATTGAAAGAAAAAAAATTAATTAAATTTGAGCCCTGCTTTCACCTGTCYCAGTGCAAGCGTTTGTGGCTGCACTTTAAATAGTCCCCCAGTTGATCTCCACTCTCCTTTTAGAGTGGGAGAGTCTGATTACAGGGAAGGGAAAGCAGCAAAATTAGTGTTGGGCTGTTGGGCAGTCGCTCACCCCTTGTGCTCAGGGACTGTGGGGTGTTCTCGAGGCTCTGCAAACGCTGCTGCCATGTCTCGGGTGAGAATTCCAGGTAGGTCTGAAAGCCAARTGTGAGCCAAGGAGCCACAGGGCAGGTTCCTCAGCCCCCAGCCTTGAAGGTTTGGATGTGTGCTGCCCAGGGAACCTCGCTGGGGCCTTTGGGCATTTTTCTTCCTGCTCAGAGACAGTATTGGATAATGCAGCAAAGAAATAATGTTATTGTTTAGATCTTGTTCTTTTTGTACTGAAGGAAAATGTTGTCTCTCCTGCAGTGTGACGTGTCCTGTAATGACACCATTAAATCCCTGTTTGGGCTCAGAGGGATTTCAGGAGTCTCTGGTCAYCCTGGTGGAGCTCAGAGGATGTGGGGAGCTGCAGCCCCGAGGGGATTGGAGCTGGGCAGCAGCAGCAGGGCCAGGCAGGCTGTGCAGGRCAGTGCAGAGGGACAGGTGACATGTGACTGCAGAGCCCTGAGTGAGAGCAGCACCAAACAGCCCAGATAAGGGCGTGTTTGGGATTGCAGGGCTGTGGGGTGAGAGGCACCGTCCCAGCACACCAAGCTGCTGTTAAAGCCTGGCCCTGCACCATCAGTGGGAGGCTGTGAACCACCCTGAGCGTAATTTCCATCCATTAAAGAGATGAAAGGTCAAACGGAGCATTTCTGGGATGCTTCGTTTGCAAATGAATCCGTGGAGTGAGAATTCCGGGGCGTGTGTTCTGGGCTGGGCTTTGGGAAGTCAGCAGCTGGCAAACCGTGATGCCAGAGCTCAGCCTGGGCTGCAGGGTCAGAGGGAAAGGGCAGCAGTGGCACCTCAGGGTGCTGCTGTCACCCTGTCTGCCCAGGAGCGAGGATCCGTGGCGGGGCAGCGCCTCAGCTGTCTGATCCCATTAGGGAATAAGGGAGATGTGACCACAGGGGGATGGAACTCGGCATCCCTGCAATGACCATCCATCCTCAGGGCCACAAAGGAGGGCGAGTCAAGGGCAAAAAATAGCAGAGCCTGGTGCTCTGAGCCACTGAAATATCTGCTTGCTGGGTCAGCAGAGCAGGCTGTCCTGGCCTCCCTGTGCTCCTGCACATCCCTGCTCACGGGCAGARGGAGAGATCCTCCAGGCCAGCTCAGTGTTCACCCAGGACCGGTACCTGTCAGGCTCTGGTGCTGTTGAGTGAGGTGATCTGGGTTCCAGAAAGTGCTCCAGCTCGGGCACTGCAGGGAAAGCAGGGGCTGTGCCAGGCAGAGGCTGTGCCAGAGCCCACACTGGGATGTTCCTTTGGTTCCATGTTGAGGCACTGCCGAGGCTCTGTCAGGGACAGCAATGCAGAACTTTCATCTCTGCGTTCCTCAAAGCGACAACTCCTGCTCTGCCTTTCTTCTGTTCTTCCAGCACCTAAAGGGGCTACAAGGGTGGAGGGACTTCTCACTAGGACATAGAGTGACAACAAGGGGAGATGGTTTTAAACCCCAGGAGGGTGGTTTGTAGGAGATATGTGAAAGGATTCCTCCCTGCGAGGGTGGGGAGGCCCTGGCACAGGGTGCTCAGAGAAGCTGTGGCTGCCCCATCCCTGGAAGTGCCCAAGGCCAGGATGGATGGGGCTGGGAGCACCCTGGGACAGTGGAAGGTGTCCCTGCCCATCCAATGAGCTTTAAGGTCCCTTCCCACCCAAACCATTCTGGGACTCTATGATTCTTTTATAAGTGGGAGGTGTGGAAGGCTTTGGCTAAGCTCGTACTTTGCTAACCCCTTTTTAACAACTGGTAAGGCAGAAAGGCTCAGATTTTGAGGGGCTGATCACAACASCTTTTCTTTTGTCTCTGTTTTATCTCAAACAGCAGAACACAAACGTGAGTATTGCTGGGTTTCTCTATGCTCTGCTGTGTTTCTGCCTAGACATGATCACTGGAACCAAGCAGYAGTTACATGATCATGGGGATCCCTCGGCAGCTGGAGAAATGCAATTTCCTGGCAGCGCCAGCTCTGCCCCTCGGTGTTACWTGGGATGGTCCCACCTTTTGGTGCTTTGATACAGCACCAAAATCTGCAGTTTGTTAAATATTGCCCTGGCACCCTGGGTGCTGCTGAGAACCCTCTGTCTGTTCTGCTTTGGTTCTCACCTGTGACCATGCCCTGTGTGACACTYGATGGTGAGGTCCATCCTTGGGCACTGAATTTCTCCCTGCTTCGTGCTGAGTTGCCAAAACCTGCTGCCAGTGCCCCTCTGCTGCCATGCAAACATCTGCTTCTGGGACATGCTGCCAGCAGAGCCCTTGGGTTCCTGTTTTATGGTGTTTGGTTGGCAGTGGAAGGGTTTTTAACCTTCCTTGTCCTCCTCCACAAAGTTCCAGCYAGTCAGTGCTGACTTTGGCACCTTTGCAGCACCTTTGCAGCACAGTGTGTGTGAGGGGCTGAGGGTGCCCAGCTGGGGCTCCCCAGCTGCACTGGGATGGTGGGAGCTGAGTGCTTGGGCTGCCAGCTCTCCCCCCTCCATCCCTCCACAGATCTTTTCCCCTCACTGCTGGGGCGAGGGGATTTCAGGCTCCCTGGAGCTGTAAGAGCCACTTTTCCCCTCTCCCACCTGATGCATGCCCCCATAACTGCCCTTCCCAAGGACCTGCTTCTCCTTTTGGCAGCACTCCCAGACTGTATTTACTTCTCCTGCTGTACTGGGGGTACCAAGGTGTGTCCCCAGCCCASCAGGTGTGGCCCAGCCTTGTTGCAAATTTGGGAGGTGGCTCAGAATCTTCTCTGGGATGTGGGAGCCACGAGAACACGGCAGCTGAGCACGCAGCTGCCTGCAAGGGGCACTGCCTGTTCCAGTGGCTGGGAATTGCCCCCTGTGGGACACTGAACTCCTGCTCCTTGCAGAGATGGACGACTCCATGCGCTCCTTCGCCGAGAAGATCTTCGCCTCCGAGGTGAAGGATGAGGAGGTCAAGGGAGAAATCTCTCATTTTGATGTGGAAGAGATCTGCCCCATCTCCCGCCAGCAAATGACAGCGCACATGATGCTTCATGAGACCAGTGCCACGGTGGAAAAGCGGTGAGCTCCTGGGAGCTGGGCAAGGAGAGGAGCACAGCCTGCACCTCCTGGCCAGAGCAAGCAGGGGGAATGTAAATCAAGGCCCTTAGGAACAGCTCCCCACACCTATGGAATAAATCCTTGATAATCCCCAGGCATCTGTCAGGTACTCCAGGATTTCCTCTCCAACTCTTCCCACTGTTGGACAGAAAGGCACCCTTGGCCTTTTCCCTGGGTGTCAGCACAGCAATAACCACAGAGCTGCTGGGGAGGGAGACCTGGACACTCTGGGAAGATGCAACTTCCAAAGATATTTTGCGCTCTGGGGCCTGTGCTTTTGGCAGTGCCTGTTTAAGGTGCTCAGAAATCACCAGTGAGCTGATCTGTGCTGTGCTCAGAAATCATGGATTTGAGCATATCTGAGCTGATCCATGGTGTGCTCAGCTGGCCCATGGCTATGGGGAGTGCCCCTGGCCCTGCACCCGTGTGTGCCCATGGAATGGGGCCGTTTGCCTGAGCCTTCCCTCCCCTGCAGGAAGAAGCTGATGCGCATGAAGACGACTGTCCTGGCGGTGCCCGCGGCTCCGAAGTCTGTGCCCAGACCGGCTGTCACCGACTCCACCTGCCCCCAGTACCCGAATGTACCCGACTTCCAGCGGGTGCAGATCACTGGCGATTACGCCTCTGGGGTAGGTTGCCATGCTGGTCACCCCCTCTGGCCCCTGCCTGTCCCTCAGCAGTGCCCAGTGCCAAGGACTCTGTCCCAGCTGCAGTGGGGTGGGGGTATCCCAGCTCAGTCTGTGCCTCACAAGCACCTGKGGGTGCCCTGCTGCATCCCTGGAGGATCCAGAGCTGAATTCCCTTGCAGGAACTGTGRGGTGCTGTAAAGTTGCCATGGGATTCTCCAGGGAAGGCATGGCAGGCCAGGCTGTGCCCACCCTGCCACATCCTCTCTGCTTGCACACAGCTATATCTGTCCCAGCTCTGGGCACATCCAGGAATCCCAGAAGGGCTGAGCGAGGTCACCAAGCCCCTGGCACAGGCAGGGTCACCTAGAGCAGTTGACCAGGACTGTTATCACATCCCGTGCTAATCCTGCCTCCTCTTACATTTGTGCTGTTCCTAAGAGGCTGCTGGAGGGCTGCTCAGCCTGGAGCTGCATAGCAGAGGGGATCTGGAAATCCCTCCCTGCTCAGRCACTCAGCATGTTCCCCCTGCCATGACTATCCTAGCTGGGAGTGCTGGTTTCCCAGCCTGMTCCACTCCAGCTTCTTCTGACTGCCCAAAACACTTGTGTGTGCAGTAAATCAAAAATCATTGACACACTGAGTCAGTGAATGTTGTTGTTCCTGCTTCAGTTTCAGCCCAGACTACAAAAATAGCTTCAATGTTTTGCCCAGGCCTGGCTTCCATTTCAGGGCCAATTACTGATTACAGTGAGGAATGCAAGGGGGTGACATTGGAATTCACTGGTTCTGGCACCAGGAGGTTCCCTTTGCCATGCCTGGATCCCTGCCTGTCATCYCTTCCTTGCCCTGCTCAGGCAGAGCAGGGGGAGGCTGATATGATACAATATGAGATGATAGGATATATGAGATATGATATATGATATGATTTATATTATTTATATGAAATTATATGACATTACAAGAAAGTTGGAGAAGGACTTAYTACAAGAGCATGTAATGTCAAGGGGGAATGGCTTCCCTCTGCTAGAGGGCAGGGTTAGATGGGATATTGGGAAGAAATTGTTSCCTGTGAGGGTGGGGGGACCCTGAGAGTGCCCAGAGAGGTTGTGGCTGCCCCTGGATCCATGGAAGTGTCCAAGGCCAGGTTGGATGGGGCTYGGAACATCCTGAGACAGTGCAAGCTCATGGCACGGGCTGGACCAAGATATGATTTAAGATCCCTTCCAGCCCAAACCATCCTATAATTTTGTATATTTAYCTTGCTGTAACCATCATCTCCCTCCACCTGGGTGCACCAGGGTGTTTCCTGGACACCTGTGTTCCAGCTGTGTGGCTGCCATCAGCAACAACCCTCTTGCAGGTGACAGTGGAAGATTTTGAAGTGGTGTGCAGGGGCCTGTACCGGGCGCTGTGCATCCGGGAGAAGCACATGCAGCGCTCGCTGCAGAGGTTTCCCAAGACGCCCTCGCAGTACCTGCGCGCCATCGAGGGCGAGCCCTGGAAACCCAGTGACATYGGCCCAGGTACCTCCAGCACGCCAGGCTGGGTTCAGCACGGGGCAGGGCTCAGGAAAGGGCTGTGGAAGATGTCCTTGGTGCCACAGCGGTGGGGTGGGGGAGCAAGGTGGGCTCAGGGATTTTGGGCTGGCAGCCTGAGCTTTATGGAATTCTCCTTTTGGTGCAGTGTTCACTCCGCCAGTGAAGGATGGACAGGATCCCTTTGACTCCGGGGATCTCCCTGAGGACCTGGGGTACCATGTCCAGATGAAGGATGGGGTAGTTTATGTCTATGCAGACAAGGCAGCAGCTGCAAGAAACGAGCCAAAGGACCTGCCCTACCCCAGCCTCGAGCACTTTGTGGATGACATGAACTTCCTCTTGGTCCTGATTGCACAGGGGCCTGTGTAAGTGCACAACCCACCAGGTCCTGCCTCAGAGGGCAGAGGGAGATCAGGGCAGCCCCTTCCCCTTCCTGGGAGGAAGCAGGGACCTGCTGATGACRCCTTGGACCAAGTGTCCTTGGTCCTTGTCAGCCCTCTTGACCTGGGTCTTAAGCAAAGCAGCACTGGGGGAYTGCAGACAGGACCTGCAGGCAGGTTCCCAGCTGGCTGGCCTCCCTTCAGAGCTCTGTAAGAGCCAGGAGGGGCACCTTAGAGCCAGCATGAGCTCCTCCTCAGGTGGAGTCTGTGTCCCCTGGGTGAGGATCCCACTGACTGTTCTGCCCTTTSCTCTCACCAGTAAGACCTACGCTCACCGGCGCCTCAGGTTCCTCTCATCCAARTTCCAAGTGCACGAAATGCTCAACGAGATGGAGGAGCTGAAAGAGCTGAAGAGCAACCCCCACCGGGACTTCTACAACTGCAGGAAGGTAAAGAGCAAGGTTTAGAGCCCCAGTGAGCCTGGAGAGAGCTGTCTTGGTGCCTTCCATCCCTGGGAAATGGGTGTTAGAGTCTGTAGCAGCAGCATCTTTCCTGTGAATGGGAATGATGGAATTGCTCTTGGCAAAGTTGTGCCACCTGGTTATGTTCACCTGCTCACCTGAGGGCTTTTTTACCTCCCTGGGACGGTACCTGAGCATCCCCAGTTCAAAGCTGTCCCTTTGTTTCCCCAGGTGGACACGCACATCCACGCTGCAGCCTGCATGAACCAGAAGCACCTTCTSCGCTTCATCAAGAAATCCTACCGGGTGGACGCCGACCGCGTGGTCTATGATGCCAAGGGCAAACAGCTCACCCTGAAACAGCTTTTCCAGCAGCTCAATCTGCACCCCTATGACCTGACAGTGGATTCCCTGGATGTCCATGCTGTAAGTAGGACATTTACTGTGAGATCACTCCCAGGCCACTCTCGCCCTCATGGCTTTTCCCCTCCCTGTGCACCCACGCATGTTGTGCGCATTAATATTTGTGTCAGGGTGCAGCAGCTCCCGGTTTTCCCATTTTGGGTGGTTTTGCTCAGTCTTAGCTCCCTCCCAAGCTGTAAGGGCAGTATCTGACCTCCCTGATCTCTGTGCCCCAGGGCCGGCAGACATTCCAGCGCTTTGACAAGTTCAATGACAAGTACAACCCCGTGGGGGCCAGCGAGCTGCGCGACCTCTACCTGAAGACGGAGAATGCCATCAACGGCGAGTATTTTGCTACCATCATCAAGGTATGGAGAGAGGGGAGGAGAGCAGGGTGAAGCTGTGGAGCTGCTGTGGGTTCCCATGCCACACTCTGCTCTGGTTTGCAGGAAGTTGGCTCTGACCTGGAGGATGCCAAGTACCAGCACACGGAGCCCCGGCTCTCCATCTACGGGCGGTCGCCTGCAGAGTGGGCAAAGCTGGCCAAGTGGTTCAACACCCACCGGGTCTATTCCCCCAACATGAAGTGGATGATCCAAGTCCCCAGGATTTAGTACGTACTGTGGGGCTGAGGGAGCACTGTGCCTTACAGACCCTCTGTAAAGGTTGTGTGGACAGTGGGCTGTGTTGTCCCTTGGGTAGCAGCTAATCCCTGTCTCTGTCCCCAGTGATGTGTTCCGGTCTAAGGATTTCCTCCCCCACTTTGGGAAAATGCTGGAAAATATCTTTGTTCCTGTGTTTGAGGCAACCATCAACCCCCAAGCCCACAAAGAGCTGAGTGTCTTTCTACGCCACGTGAGTGTCACCTGATCACGTTGTCAGGTGTGGGGAGAACTCAGGCTCCTCCTTGTGCACAAGAAATGGGGTATTGGCCCTGATGTGGAAAATGCCATCAGYGGGTTTGTGGTCCTTCTGCCTCATTGTGGGAATGGCCAGAATTCTGTTTGTGCTCAGAATTGTGGGGAAGAGTCAGACTACTTGAGCTGGCTGCTCTGGGGCTGGGAATCACTGCTCACTCACCTCCTTGGGAGGTGTGAGCTTTGTTCCTTGTCTTGGACAGTGCTTGGGAGGGCTGTGATGAGCAAGGTCTCCAGCCCTGCCTGACCCTGCTCTTAGGTGCACAGGGGTACAGCCAGGCTCTGGTGAGCTCTGTGGGGCAGGGATGAGGTGGGGGGTGTGAGATGCACCTTTTGTGTCCCCTTGCCAAGCAGATCACGGGCTTTGACAGCGTGGATGATGAATCCAAGCACAGTGGACACATGTTCAGCACTAAAAGCCCTAAGCCAGAGGAATGGTCTTCTCCAAAGAACCCATCCTACACCTACTACATCTACTACATGTATGCCAACATCCTGGTGCTGAACAACCTGCGCAGGTGAGGCCTGGGATCTGCCAAGGGGCTGCCTCGTGGCTTGTCTGAGCTCTTTGACTGTTGGTGTGGAAGCAGCAGGGCTCTCCTTGCTCTGCATTTGGAGCATCACATCTCAGAGCAACCCAGACACCCCTYGGTAGGAAGAGTGATGGACTGGGGGAAAGCTTAGGGATTGCAGAGATGCAGCTATTGCGGGCACAGAGGAGAAAAGACAATGAGCAATGTGCTCCTAGGCCAAGCTGGATTCTTGGGGACTCATGGCAGGGGCAGAGCTGGGCCTGCAGTCAGGGCTTTGCCTGCCCTGAGTGCTCCTTCCCTGTGCCCAGGCAGCGCGGGATGAACACGTTCCTGTTCCGGCCGCACTGCGGCGAGGCCGGGGCCATCACACATCTGCTGGCAGCCTTCATGACAGCTGACAACATCTCCCACGGGCTCAACCTCAAGAAGGTACGTGGAGCAGGCTGCCAGGAGCAGCCCAGGCATGGCAGAGAAGGAGAAGTGTTCACAGCTGCCCCCATGTAGCTGGCAGTTACCTGTGCCTCTGCTTTACAGACACAAGCTGGCTTTGGGCAGATGTTAAATGGTTCTCTGGGTTTCTCCAGGCATGTTTGGGGATGTGGTTCAGAAATGTGTTAGATTTTTGGGGTATAGCCTTACAGACTTATCACAGAAAATGCTTGGTACCACTGGAGCCAGCTGAGTTCTGATATAAAACAGGTTTGAGCTCCTTGGACTGTCGCTCCCTGAAGGACAGATTGCTGGCCTACCTGTCTTTCCTTGCACACAATTCCATGCTGGGGCCTGACCTGAAGAATGACCCCAAAGAGGTGGAAGGTCCAGCAACTTTATCCCTAACCTGGTACCTCTGCTTGTCTTTGCAGACCCCAGTGTTGCAGTATCTGTACTTCCTTGCCCAAATTCCCATTGCCATGTCCCCGCTCAGCAACAACAGCCTCTTCTTGGAATACGCCAAGAATCCCTTGCCTGACTTCCACCAGAAAGGGCTCATGGTGTCCCTTTCTACAGACGATCCCATGCAGTTTCACTACACCAAGGTACAGTGTGAGCTGAGTGCTGGGGCTGGGACTGTGGGGCTGGGACTGTGTGAGCCTCAGTTTTTTTGGAAGCCAGTGGCACCTGCAGAGAGTCCAGCATATGCTGGTCTATCTCCCCCTCCACYCACAGAGGTTCAAGTAAGATATCAGGAACAATTTCTTCAATGAAACAGTGGTCAAGCATCGGAACAGGCTATCCAGGGCAGTGGTGGAGTCATCACCCCTGGAAGTTTTTAGAAAATAAGAAAACATAGTCCCTTGTGATATGGTTTAGTGGGCATGGGGGTGTTGGTTGAAGGTTGCATTTCAGTGGTTCTGTGAGCTCTGGGACGGCCCCTGGGCAGCACAAGCTGTGCTGGCAGAGGCTGCTGACCCCTAACCCTGCACTGCAGGAGCCCCTCATGGAGGAATACGCCATCGCTGCCCAGGTGTTCAAGCTCAGCACCTGTGACATGTGTGAGATTGCCAGGAACAGCGTCCTGCAGTGCGGCCTGTCCCACGAGGTGGGTGCCCTGTGCCACGAGGGCTGTCCTGACCCATGAGGTGTGTGTCCTGTCCCAAAAGAGGGGCTCTGTGCCACGAAGGGGGTGTCCTGTCCCATGAGCTGGCTATTCTGTATGGTGTGGCCTGTCCCACGAGCTGGGTGTCCTCCAGTGTGTCCTGTCCCACGAGCTGGGTGTCCTGCAGTGTGTCCTGTCCCATGAGGGATGTCCTGTCCCACGAGCTGGGTGTCCTGCAGTGTGTCCCGTGCCATGAGGGATGTCCCATGAGTTGGTTGTCCTGCAGTGTGGCCTGTCCCACGAGCTGGCTGTTCTGTATGGTGTGGCCTGTCCCATGACCTGGGTGTCCTGCAGTGTGTCCTGTCCCATGAGGGATGTCCTATCCCACGAGCTGGGTGTTCTGCAGTGTGGCCTGTCCCACGATGCCTGTGTCCCCTGCGGTGTTCCTACTCACGGCCTGAGAAGGGCGATCAGCTCCGCCCAYGGGCTCAGGGCCTCTCCCTCGGGCACTGCCAACGGGGGTTCTGAGCTCGGTACCGCTGTCTTTGCCTCTGGCAGGAGAAAGTGAAGTTCCTGGGTGAAAACTACCGGGAAGAGGGGCCCGAAGGCAACGACATCCGGAAGACGAACGTGGCCCAGATCCGCGTGGCCTATCGCTACGAGACCTGGTGCTACGAGCTCAACCTCATCGCCGAAGGGCTGAAGAACGAATAGGCGGGGGGCCGGACCGCGGGGCCGGGGCAGCGCCGGGCYGTGCCGTGCCGGACTCTGAGGGCGCCGGGGAGCGCAGTAAAATCCCGTCTGTGAAGCAGCTCCGAGCGCCCTGAGGGAAAGGGGGCGGGACCATCACCTGAGTGGCGGCCGCCTCAGCCAATGGGCTGTGGRTCTGTACGCTCAGGGGCGGGGTAAGGGCGGGATCTGGGCTTGAGTGACGGCTAAAAGAACCAATGGGCGACGGCTCCGTGAGCGCCGGAGCGTCCCGCCGGAGCGGGCCGAAGCCGGGACAGGGCGCGGCGGGGGCGGGGTCTCCTTATGAGTGACGTCCGCCTCAACCAACGGAAAACGGTTTCTGGCGCTCTGGGGCGGGGCTAAGGCGGTATCTCCGCTTGAGTGATGGCTACAGCAGCCAATGGGAGGGGGTTCCGTGCGCGCCGGGAGCGTCCTGASGGAGCGGGGCCGGGAGCGGGCCGGGGCCGCGGTGAGCCGGGACGGGGGGCGGTGGAACGGGGCGGGGGTAGCCCCGGGAGGACGGGCGGGTGGCCYGGGGGGTTTGGGACTTCCCGCAGTCGCCGGGCTCCGGGCTGCCGGCCCCGAGGGGTCCCCCTTGTCCCAGCTCCRGGCAGCGGGCGGTGCAGCATCTTCCCCGTGTCGGACGGGCCGGGGGAAGCAGGTGCCCGCTCCAGCTGCCCTGGAGGAGACCCAGCTCGGAAGGGGGGCCGGGGCTGTGGTGGGTTCGTCTGCCTCGCTCGTCAAGGTGCCTGCCGGGAGGATCCGGTGATGGGCACAGCCGGACACACGGCAGGGTCCCTTGGGGTCGGGGAGCGCTTGTCCCGGTCAGGGCGATGGAGCGCGGACTGCCCAGGGGTGTCGCAAATCCTCTTCGGGGATCACCAAAAGCCGTCCTGCTGTAGGTGCCCCTGCCTGAGCAGAGAAGGTCGCACCTCCAGAGGGTGTCCCGCCTTCAGTGATTCTGTACAGCGTCTCCAGGGTGAATTASGCACTGCTAGGCTGTGGTGGCTTAGGCGTCGCTGGATATTTGTGCTTTGTCGCATTGGGGTGAATGGGTCGGAGTGGTTACAGAGCTCTTTGGGTGCACGGGACCCCAGTTCACTGCATACACACCCCTCTGTTCCTCTTCACCTGGCTGGGATAGAGCCCAGGCAGTGATGGAGCAATTCCTCCTGTCAGCTGGGGCTGGCATCAGCGAGTGATGGAAGGAAAGCAGAAGAGCAGTTGCAGGAAAACCAACCCCTGAAAATGTGTGCTTGGGCAGTGGTGRCTGGAGGATCTGACCTGGATGTGCCCTGGATCTGACCTTGAGTCCTAGTGCTGTCCATTGCTGCTTGGCAAAACGTTTATCTCAGTCTTCCTGTAATAATAATAATACAATATAATAGGGATGTGACTCAGGGTGCAGCGTTATCTGGATGATGTCTGAGTGGTTTTCTGGTGCTGCCTCGGTCGGCACCCTTTGAACCTCCTGGGGCAGCTGCCTTGGTGCTGTGAGACTTCCCCAAAGGAATGAGTGCTTGGTTGTGGCCCCACACAGCCTGTCTGGGGTAAAGCCACACAGGCTTGGCGACTTTACTTTGGAATCTCACCTCTGATGGTGGCACCAAGGAATTGCTCCAGGATAATTCGTGTTTGATGTTTAACTCTGTGCCCAGCTTGGGTCTCAGTCCTTGTGTGCAGCTGCGCTGTTCCTGGGGCTGGCAGGCAGCCCGGGCTGAGTCAACTGCTGTTGTCAGTATTGCTACCCTGGGCATTCAGATAGTGTGAGTCAGGTTAAAACCCCACAACTTTTAAAAATAGTACGTTGTGGGTTCTGTCCATGTGCCCTCTGCTGTAGAAGCCTTCAGGGCTTATATGTTGGA
The DNA here is from genome assembly GCF_030028575.1 of Malurus melanocephalus. Taxonomy (NCBI): domain Eukaryota; kingdom Metazoa; phylum Chordata; class Aves; order Passeriformes; family Maluridae; genus Malurus; species Malurus melanocephalus. The sequence goes on from NW_026623475.1 coordinate 1,059,503, forward strand.
TGTGTTCTGCTTTGGGGTTTTTTTATATCTCCAGTGAAAACTTACTTTCAAGAAGTTGAATTTCAACATTTTAGAAAAAGCCACTCAGTACAAAAGACTTAAGACCCATGGCAGAGGCCAGATTTAGCCTCCTTTTTTGTGTAATTTGGATTAGCAGCACATTTTTCTRTGTCCAAGGGCTGTGGCTGTGAATTTAATGAGGCAGAACTGTTCCTCAGCAGGAGCTGCAGCAGCACGGAAGGAGTTAATACCTCGTGGTTAGAGTAGCTTTCTATCGAGATGGAAATGACTAAGCACACTGCATTCCTGAAGAGTTACTTATTTTGATATAAAATCTGCTTGTTTGGTACTGCCCATGGCTTTGAGGCATCAGCATGGCAGAGTTGCTCAGAGGAGCTTCAGGTTTGTTCCAGAGAGGAGCAGAATGGGAGCAGCTGAGAGCTCTGGAAAGGGTCCTTTCCCTCCAGGAATGAGCTGCCAGCTTCCCTAGGCTGCAGAAAACCAGAAACTGCTTTTTATTTGGCTCCTAGCGCGGGAGGCTTGGCGACAAGGACTCTGGGCTGGTTTAGGACTGCACAGCTCTCATCAAAGGGCTGMGATTGCCTCAGAGCTGCACGGGCTGGTCCAGTCGGTGTTTGTGTTCCCAGCARCAGGACAAGGTAAGGAGCTGTGTCAGTGCCTGTGTTCCCACAGGGTGCTCAGGGGGTGGTGTGGGGGTTTGACCTCAGCACTGAACGGGTTTTTGTTCTGGAACAGCACTGGCAGCTTTCTCTCCTTGAGAATGTGGTTTCAGGAAACGGAATTGTCTCGAGGCTTTGCGTGGAAAATGTGYGGTGTTCTCTCTGGCTTTCAGGGATGGAAAAAGAGTTAGGGCTACCTGTCATGTGCTGTGAACGTGCCTCATTCTTCTGCTTTGGGAGCTTTCAAACACCGTGGATCAGAGAGGCAGTCTTTTGGCMGAAGTGTGTGATGTTTTGTCTAGAAATGATGTAATTTGCCCCCAAACTGCTGCTTCCAGTGAAATAATTCAATATTCTTGACTACATCGATCTCTTCTCAGTTCCAAAGCTGTAAGAATGATAAATTTGGCYTCTCTGGGAGTACTGGGAGCACACTGGAGTTTGGAAGGATGGCAGYGGTCACAAGTCTGGTTGCTCTGTGACAGCAATGATGTGTGTAGTTCTGATTCAAATGCTGGCTGCCTGACCTGGGTGGTCTCTGCCAGCTCTGTGTCCCTGAACTGTGTTTTAGCCAGTCCTGGACCGCATTTAAGGGTTACTTAACTTGGATCACACCACCCTAGTGTGTTCTTTCTTTACCAAAGATCAGTCTCTACCCTAGCCTGGGCTCATGTGATGAGCTGAAACACCTGGTTCTTGATAGCAAGCCTGGGCAGGTGAAAAGYTGCATTCCTCTCCTCCTTGGATGGATATTTTGGAAGAGACAGTCCAGGGAGCAGCRCTGAGCAGGGGAGAATCTTTAAACTTGTGCTTGACTGTCTGTGGATCCCATTCCTGCATGTTCAAGGCCAGGCTGGATGGAGCTTGGARCAACCTGGGGCAGTGGAAGGTGTCCTTGCCCATGGCAGGGGTGGAWCTGAATGAGTTTTAAGGTCCCTTTTAACCCAAACTATTCTGGGAATCCATGTGCTGGCCAGTGCTACGCTTCTCCACATTTCTCAGCTCCCGGTATTGCCTCACCATGGGAGCATGGATGTGGGCAGTGTGAGAGGGCTTGGATTGGGCCATGGCTGGGTGGGAGGAAGCAGAGCTGTGTCTGTCTGGCTGAGGAAGCTGAGCCCAGGCTGGTTTTGTTGCAGTTTTCCCAGGGTGAGCTGTGGCAGGAAGGACAGGATGTGTTGGGGTCTGGCAGCCAGCAGAGCTGCCCAGCTTGGGCACAGCCAGGATGGAGCCKCCTGGAAAGCTGTGCAGGGCTCCTCTGCCTCCTCTGTGCAGTGATTTGTCCTCATGGAYGTTGGGTATCAGGAAAAAGGTTCTTCCCCCAGAAGGTGCTGGGCACTCCCCAGGGAATGGGCACGGCCYGGAGGCTGCARAACTCCAGGAGAGTTTGARCAGCACTCTCAGGGTGGGACTGTGGGGTGTCTGTGCAGGGCCTGGAGTTGGACTGGATAATCCTTGCAGGTTCCTTCCGAGCACATTCCATGATTCTCAGCTCCCAGAGGAGCTCCCAGCTGCAGTGTTTGGAGGAGAAAGCAGCCAGTGCTGTTGGGAATCAAAGGAGCTGTGGCTTGTTCAGTGCTGTGGACAAACTCTTCACCTCGGGGTCCTTCATCTTCCTGCCCCTGTGCCAGCCCAGCAATGCCACATTTGAAGCCCTGGCAGCCCTGGGGGAGCCTGGTGTGCAGCTGCAGTGCCTGGGGAGGCTGTTGAACCCCTCTCCTCACCTGGCTGTCCCCAGCAGAGCCTGTCCTTTGCCAGCCTGGCCCTCTCAGCGTCCTGGGGCACGGGTGGCACAGCACAGGGGAGAGCTGCTTTCCTGCTGCTGCTAATCAGGGCTGTGCAGACACRGCCTGAGGAAGGATGGCCCTGCTCGGGCTCAGGATGTTTTGGCAGCAGTGCCTATTTATAGGAGAGGGCAGGGGCCCCTCGCTGGGGCGGGAAGAGGGTCTCCAGCAGCTACGGAAGCATTGAGGACAGGCTGGAATGCTGATGAGGGCTGGTAATAGAGAAATATGCCCAGCTCGGTGCTTACCCAGAGTGTCCAAGTTTATTCTGTTCACTGCTGAGCAGGAGAGGCACCAGCAGYTGTCCTGGGACAATGGGATGAGCAATTCCATCCTGCAGGAACCCTGTGGAGACAGGGAGCTGCTTCCTACAGTGACAGTGCTGCTCTGGCCGAGGGGGAGAGCAAAGCACAGAGCCAGGGCTTGGTGTCAGCTGTGCCCAAACTATCCCTGCCCTGCCCGGGGAGCCCTGGCATGTCCTSGACCAGTGAGCTTTCTCACCGCTATCATGTAAATCTTCCAAGGCCGGTGCTTGGCTTTTAATTGGGCTCTGCCCAGCAGATCAGCAGCTCCAGGGATAGCCCCAAGCCCTGGAATTTGAGGTGTGGTGCCAGCAGTGGGAAGGATATGGGCATGATGTGGTGGGAGCTCTCCACACCCAGCCTGGACAGTGGTCCGTGACCCCTTGCCAGGCAGGTTTCAGCTCCTCTGCCTCCCAGCTTGGTTTGCTGCCCATCCCTGGCTCTGCCCGCTGTGCCAGGCTCTGGTGACTCAGTGCTGGCCGGGTGTGGTGGCGGTGGCTGCGGAGGACACGTGCCCAGGGTGGCAGTGGGAGCTGCCTGACTGTCAGCTGGAGCCTGAGCACAGGTTTGGTGTGCCCTGCTCTCACCTGGAGCGAGTGTGGCTGCCTTTTGCACAGATCCTGTGCTTCTGTTCCTGTGTGGGGTAGTGCCATTTCCTGCCCCCTTTGGCAGGGGCACTTCTTGGTGCCAGGAAAATGTCACCAAAGCCAGTGTGGCCCCAAGAGCTGGCTCATCTCCTGTTACAGATAGAGGTTGTTAAGTACAGCTGAGGGGTTTTAACTTCTGAAATGGGATAATTGCCTGGAGAAAGGGAGGAACAGAGCTTGTTAGAGCCTATGGGCTTCTGTCTTCTGTCCAGGGTGGGTTTTCATCTGTGCTGGTGTATCTGGGAATATTGGGGATGCCTTAAAAGCTACAGGTGGGGCCAAAGGGCTCCAAGGCTGAGGATTCCACACATGAAATRTCTGTTCTGAGGCCATGCTGGACCACCATGCTGGTGCTGGGTCTGTACAGCTACCCCAGTTCTCCCTGCTGGTTTCTCCTGCATTCCTTGCTGGCCTTTCTGGAGGATGCGTGCTGTATCCTCTGGTCTGCACATAGGGGAATTCTCAAAGAGCCCAGCTCCTGTTTGTGTAGCCTCTGCTTTGGTCAGAAAAGCCAGAATGTTTCTCCAGCATTCCTTCTCTGCTGATCTAAACACGGTGCGATTTTTCTCCTGAAGATGAGAACTCACCTGTTTCTTCTGCCTTTTGAAACTCTGCTGGCTGCAAGCCACAGGCCAGGCACCACTGCCCTCCAGTCTCTTAGATGGCAAATTTAGGTCAGATGTTGACAAACAGAGCACTGGGCAGGTTTCCACTTGTGTTGTGGAGCAAGGGAACACTTTTGGGAGGAGAATGCACTCCCAGAGTTGGGCTTTCCCCAGCCTCCACAGCTCTTCACGTCCTGTRTGGAGCAGCAGCTCCTCTCTGGAGAAGGAGATGTGGTTCCTTTTTGGTAGATCTGCCCTGGAGCCTCGTGTGCTGCTGTGTCCCTRCTGAGTGGGGAGCTCAGGTGCCACRGGGATTTKTCTCCGTGCTGCCTGAGCATCAGGAGGAGCTGCCCTGCTGCAGAAGGGCTGGCTGACATCCACGCTTCTGTGTTCCTCTGCAATTAAATAATTTCCTTGAGTTTGGATGCTTGGGATCCCTCCGGGTGTTCTGTTCCCGTTGTGTTTGTTTTTTTAAGCCGGTGAAGCCTCTTCTCCCTTCCATCCTCCCTCCCAGCTGTGTGCACAAACAGCTTTTGTGGGGAGCCAGCTCTGGAAGCCCATCCTGAGCACGTGCTTGGTGTGATTTGGGGAGGAATGTCCTGCAGCAGCTGCCAGGAGCAGCTGGGAGCTGAGCTTGAGGTGGGGAGCGTGGCTGGGGTGCCGCTCATGGCTCTTGTTTCTACCCACAGGTCAGAACAGCCAGCCTGGACTCTCCTCTGTGCCACCGGGCACTTTGGAGTGCTGTGCCAGCTTTAATGCCTGCAGGAGCCGGGGGGACGTGGCCAGCACTGGCCATGGGCTGTGTGTGAGCGCTCTGGCCCCGGCCATGCACCCCACAGGCTCAGGGGACAGCAACTTCTCACGCTCGGCCGTGCACACCCTGTCCCGCAGCCACTGCCGCAACATCAAGCAGAAAATCTCGCAGTGGGAGGGCAGGACAAGGAGCTGCCCCAGCAGGGAGAAGGAGCAGCTGAAGGACTTTGGAGTGAAGTACGATCCCAGCTGCAATGCACTGCCCAATGTGAAGGCAGAATGCACAGAGAATGGCAGAAAGGCCGGGTCCAAGGACCCAAAGAGCCTGGGGTTGGATTTCAGGGAAGATGCACGGAACTGCTGCCACGCCGGGGGCTGTGGTGGCCCATCTTCCCCAGCCAAGGAGAAAGGAGAGGGGCAAACCCTGGCCCCAGGGGTGACCCTGGCCCCAGGGGTGACACTGCCCCCGGGGAACTTCTATACCTCACAAGCTGCATGGAGGAGAGCAGATCCCCTCCTGCCTGGCAGAGCCCCTCCTGCTCCCTCAGACCTGCAGAGGAAGCAAGGCAGCTCTGGCTCCACGGAAAGAGAACTGCAAATCAGAGCAGTGGACCCTCTCTGCAGGGCGGAGAGGAGCTTGAGAAACGTTTACTCTGAGGTTGAGGGGCGAGAGGAGGAGGGACCTCCTGACCCACCACCCAAACCCCGCAGGACTTTCCGCTACCTGGCAGAAAAAGGTGCTGCTGGGTGCAGAGATGCCACCAGGGAAGCTCCCCTGCWAAAGCAGCGTGGAAGGGACCTGGCGTCATCCTCCAACAGCCCCGAGAAGAAAATGGCCAGCAGGAKGATCAGAGGGAGAGCCCAGAGGTACATAGTTCATCCCTCATGTCTGACATGTTTCCCTAAAGCAGTTCTTAGATGGTTTAAGCAGCTGCTTGCCGTGATATGCTCGTGGAGGTGCTAGTGATGATGCCTCTGTTCACGGGGAAGGGATATTCCTGGGTGAAAGGATCTCCTTTTCCGCTCTGCTTTTGCTGCTGGCAATCTTGCAAAGAAGGCTCCAGGCAGATATCAGCCCACACCTTGGAACAGAGGGGAGTGACAGCAGCTGGCCCCAGGGAGAGACCTGCCTGCTCCCTGTGTGCTCCCTGCCTGCTCCCTGTGTGCTTCCTGCCTGCTGCTTGCCCTCAGCTGCAATTTGTGGATGGCAGTCACTTTCTCTTGGGGCACTGTGGCTGCTGGGTGTTGTGGCTTTCCTGGGAGCGAAGGATTCTCTCGCTGCTTAAGGCTGGAGGCTGYGGGTGCTGCTGGTGCAGGAAGTTTKGCTGGTTTTCCCTCTTTCCCATACCCTCCTGAGGTGGCCTGATACAAATCCTGCTCACAGGTGAGCTGCCTGCTCTTGGCTGGTGTGCAAAGTGCCAGCAAAAATGTGGCTCGAGGTCCTGAAACTTCCCACTCTGTACAGCAAAAACCCAAATTTGATGATGATGATGATGATGATGAGCTAAATCCCTGCAGTTCTTGTGTGACCTCTGGCCCCTAATTTCAAAATCATGGCCAAGTGTCCGGAAATGCCAACTCAGCTGCATGAGCACCCTGAGCATGAGTGGGAGAGGCTCTGTAGGATGCAATGCCCTGGTTCTGAGCTGCTGAAAGTCTGCAAAATGTGGTTTGGGTTCTTGCCTTTGACAGGGCAGGTCTGGCCATGGAGTGTGCATGGCCATGGAGCCTCCAGCTCTCCCTTTTTAACTTGCAAATCTCTCCAAGTAAGTGAGCAGGGCTCACTTGGTGTGCTGGCTTTGACTGGGGTCGTTTTCTTCTTGGCATCTTGTGTGGTTTGGGGTTGTGGTGAGAATATTGATAAAGCAGCAGCTGGGAGGGGACACAGCAGGGAGAGCTGAGCCYAGCTGACCTCAGGGATGTTCCAGACCATGTGATGGTGTGCTCCGCAGTAAAAATGGGGGAAGAAGCAGGAAGGGGAGGTGTACACAAACGCAATTTGGAGTTGTGGTGTTTGTGTTCCCAAGTCACCGCTGCGCACGATGGAGCCCCTGGGGTGGTTGAACAGCTGCTGCTGAGGGAAATGGGGAATGAATCCCTTGTTTTGCTTTCCTTGCTTGTGCAGCTTTTGCTTCACCTTCCAAACTGCCTTCATCTCRACCCATRCACATGTTTCCTCTCTTTTCCCCTCTGATTTCCTTCCCCATCCCGCGGGGTGGGAGCGAGGGGCCAAGCTGCTGCCTAGGGTCAGAGCTCAATGCTTGGAAATGCGGGGCCAGAAGGCAGCATCTGTGTACTGGATGCTCCCAGGGAGTGCTGGAGACAGCAGCTCAAGCAGGTGCCTTTAGGAGAAGTTACACTGGTTTTCCTCTAGGAAATCTTTTGAGTTTGAGGACATCCAGGGCTTCCGCAAGCGGCCGGCAGCCAGCAGCTCCCACAGACCTCGGGAGGAGACAAATGGCACTGCAGGATCCAGGCTTGTCTACACTCAGTCAGAGGACAACATCTACGAGGACATCATCTGTACGTGCCCGTGCTCCTGGGGATGCCCTCCCTATGTTTAGGGGTGGCACTTGGTCTGGGGAGGGAGGAGTGAAGGTGACGATGCTTYGAGGCCCTTTCCAGCTCTGGGATTTTTAAGGTCTTTCCCATCTGGGGTTCTTTGTTGGTGTCAGTGAGATCTGCACGCGAACAGCCTGATTTCAGATGTCATGGGAGGTCACTGCAGTTGGCCTGTGCTGAACTGATTTCTTTATTAGCTCTTGGAATGCTSTGCTTGAGCGCTGCACAGAGATCAGTGTGAGCACTGCCAAAGGAGCTGCTTTGCCATGGAGCTGCTTGCTCTGCAGGGGTAGAAGGAGTTTGTTTTGCTGAGTCTGTGTGCAGTTTGCCAAGCTGATGGCAGTGGGTTGGAAGGATGTGGTGGGAACCTCCACAGGTCTCTCAGACTCCATTAAAGCTTGGYAGAAAACTTCACCCTCTCCCCATTTATATCCCTGGCAAACATACAGGGCTTTATCTCCTCTCATAAATCCCCCATGCAATGCTTTCTGCAGGTCCTGCAAAAGAGAATCATTATGAAGATATCAGAGCACTGCCCTTRCCCCTGTGGAAGGTCCCATCAGTCTGGAAGCTGCCCCCTCCCCGGAGCATCAGCAGGGCTCCCAAGGTAGGGTTGGGGCATTAAAGGGTCAGGGGTTTACAGGATCATTCTCACAACGGCCCTCATTGGTGCTTTCCCCCCAGCCTCACATTCCCCACTGCAACTCCTTGGTTTTCCTAATTTTTTATTGTTTGTTATTAATGTAAATAATCTCTCATGTGAAKAATGAACAGCCATGGCAGTTGATGAAGCTGCTAAGGAGTCAAAGAGCAGGACCAGGAGGGTGTTGGTGAGGTGCTAGAGTGGGATGGAGTGTTTGGCAGGGCAGATTTCCCAGCTGTAACCTGACTCCCCTGCCTGTGACCTTGGCCCAAAGYTCCATCTCACACCTCGCTATCTCTCCTGCTTCTGTTTTCCAGCCTCCYCCCAAACCTCCCTTCCTCAGCCGCAAGACGCTGGATCTGAAACCCCCCCAGACATGTTTCCAAGGGAAGATGGGGAAGGACACCTCCCTGCCTGTCACCCTGTCTGAATGGAAGCTGTTCCGAGCAGTGGAGGCTGCGAGCAGGAAAAAGAACCTGCCCTGGGTGAGACTGAAGTGGGAAACTTCACTTCTTGCCTGGCATTTCAAGCTCTGGCTGCTTTGTGGGGGCCATAGAGCAACCACAGAACAGTGCCTGCCCACCTTCACAGGCAGAATTGTTCTAATTCTTATTTGGTGCCTTTCTGGATCCTTGTGTTGGTCACCAGCTCACATCCCTCAGTGACAAAAGGCACCATGGGCTGAGGAAGGGCAGCTGCAGCTGCCACTGTGGTGGCACTTTGTGCACAGGACTCGATKCTGCTTGGCACTGCTGCTGCAGCCATTCATTCCCTCTGCAAGTGGCAGGGCTGGTGTTTAGGGGTCTGAGTGCCAGTTCTGGCTGGGACAGCGGTGTTTTTGTTGGCCAGGAATGGGCAGACAAAGTGCTCAGTGTTGGCCTGGAGGTCRGGGCTGGGTGTGAGCCCAAGCCCTTCCTCGTGCTTTGTCACCTCAGCCTTGTTYCCAGTGTTTCCATGGAATGTGTGGTGGTTTCCATGGAGTCTGTGCTGCTGGGGAGCCAAAGGGGCAGCTCTGCAAGGCTGGGTGCACGTGTTCCCTGCTCCCAGTGACTTCCCAGCCTGATCCTGGTGCTCCACTGCAGGCCCTGAGCTGTGGAAAGGTTGGGGGACCCTTGCAATGTTGGCTTGGAGTTCTGGCATCAGGAGCAGCTGTTTTACAGTTTGGAGGTGAAGAGGAGCTCTGAGGGATGAGAGCATTTCACAAAGCTTCCATTCAACTGTCCCCTTTGGCCTCTCCCTCCTGCCTGGCTGCAAAAACAATTATTTTGCTGAGGTCAGAGGGGTGAGGAAGATTTTTAATCCTCCTTCACAGACAGAACTGTTCTAATCCTCATTTGGTGCCTCGGGAACCTTTCTGGATCCTTTTTTTGGTCACCACCTCACATCCCTCAGTGATAAAAGGTGTAGAAGGGCAGCTGCAGCTGCCACTGTGGYGGCACTTTGTGCACGGGACTCAAATTCCAGCTGTGGTAGTCACAAGGGCTTATTTTTGCTGTGGTAAAATAATTTCTGCAGACTCTGCATCATTCAGACTTCTGCAGGTCTTTGTTTGATGTGAAAATCACGTGTATTTGCTCAGATTGCACAAGACTCTGAGGTAGAGTTGGGCAGCTGCAAAGGACTTTTCAAATCTTTAAAAGTGCTTTGGAGTATCCAGTAACTCCTGTCTGTGTTTTTAAACAAACCCTGGGTCTGGAAAATCAGGAAGGAGATGTCAAGATTATAAAAATGCTGTGATGGAGAGTATCTTTGATTTGGAGAGGGAAAATAGAATGTTCTCCAAAAGCAAACCTGTTCCAAAAATCTGGTAACAATTTAGATGCAGGAAGAGCACTTTTCTCCCTTTGCTCAGGAGGAATTGAGCCAAGATGGCTCCAGAGATTGAGAAAAGGACTGGGGTCTGAAAAGACAAAACTTACTTTTTCCTTAAGAAACACATGGCTGCCTTAAACACACCCARGGTGGTGACTCAGCTGCACAAAAATCAAAGCAGAAATGAAGATCCTGTAGGTAAGGCTGGATAAAAAGCGAAGGAAGGCAGATTTGGCAGGGGAAGCCCTGCTCATTCCCTGCAGCCTTCTCGTGCTGGGAGAGCTGGTTGAGGCAGAAAATGGGGAGAAATCGATTGGAAAAGGAGATCCTAAGCCTGGTTTGCTGCTCTGGGGATTAAAGGCTTGAGCTGAACAAACAGGTTCTGTTTAATATATTTCTTTTTATGCAGTATTTGTGATGACAAATGGCTGGGCCCCACCCTCCTACGTTCAGTTTAATGAATTCTTGAGCAGGAATGAACTTGACCTGCTCTCTTCATTCAGGGTAAATCCCTCTGCACATGAGGCAAAGCCGCCTTTGATGTGGGGTGTGAGGAGCCCCTGAGGCATTGGCAGGTGAGGGGAAAGCTGTGACAGGGACACAGAAAGTGTCAGGGCTTTGGGTTTGGAGCTGTTGCGACCAGCATCAACTCAGGTTGTGAAATGCTGACCCTTCTGTCCTTCTGTTGCTCAGTCTGCACTGGGCTGTGCTTTTTTTCCAACTTTTTTCTTCTAGTTTGTTATTAATGTGAAGAATCTAGAATGGGAATAATGACCACTGGAACTGGATGCTGCTGGAACTGCAGCACAGACCCACTTTTCTGTCTTCATCTGTGTGAAACYACAGCATGGTTTGGGTGGAARGGACCTTAAATCCCACCTCATTCCACCCCCAGCCTCCCACTGGGCAGACAGATGCTGCAAGGACATCATCTTTTAATTCCAGCAAACTCCTGGAATAGGGACTGTGCTTGGAGCAGCCTTATTTTGTGCCTCCTTTGTGCTTTAGGGGACCTGAGCTGACATCAACTACAGCAACAAACTTAAAAACCCACTCAAAACCCAACCCTCAAGCTGCAGGGAGAGAAATCTGCTTTTTCTGAGGAATTTGGGATGCTGGAGAGAGTGTTCTGAGCCCTCTGTGGTGGTGGAGGGTTTGTGAGATGTTCTTGCGAGTGTCTTTGCATAGAAAATGGAGCTCTGATGCCAGACAGTTTGTCACTTGTGCTATTTGGGAAGGCATGTGTGACAATTTCCAGAATGCTTGTGCAGTCTGGTGCAGCTTGGAGCTGTGCTGACAGTGATCCCTGTGCTGCAGCAGAAATCTGTGCTCCTGCTTTACCCAGTGAGCTGGGCTAGAAGGGCTTCAGCCTCTGAGCCAGGTTCCTGCAAGATTTGGGCAGCTTTTCCCAAATGCAGGGTGGTGGCTGTGAGGTCCTGTTGGCACCTTGACCCTTCCCTGGATCCCCTCCATTAACCTCTGCTTCTCCTTTGGATTTCAGCTGGTCCTGAAAATACAGGAGATCTTTGATTCCAAACGTGGAAGGAGGAAGGTGAAGCTGCTCAGTCCTGCTGGGAGAGAAGCAGCTCCAGTGAAAGGTACTGGGATCCCCAGCAGCACTTCTGTGCTCTGAGCACCCTGAGTGGCACAATTCCTGCTCACCCTGGCTGGCACCAGCATCTCAAGCTGATACAGCAGTGCAAAACCCCAGATTTGGGGCTGGAACTGAGCTTTCAGCATCACTAGGGTTAGGAAATACTAGGATTAGGAAAATGTGCCTAACTCAAGTTTAGCACTGTCACAAGTGTAATATTCTGAGCCTGGAGAGCTGGTCTAGGGGTTAAAAGTGCTTTTTCAAAAAAAAGCATATTAAAGCCAAAAATTCCTCAGAAAACTACTTGTGACTACTGCACTCATCATTTGTGTGYCTTGTTCTGGTTGTGTMCCCAACRTTTGGTCTTTATTTTCCCTATATTCTGTTACAGCAGCACCAAACAAATCTAGTTTGTGTTCTTTGCCTGTGTCCAGCTGACCTGCAGGTCACTCACTGACAGCATGGCTGATATCAGCTCTGCTTTTTGCMATTTGCTGTTGTGACACATTTCCCAGCTGTCCTTTGGGCAGGATCGGTGGGCAGCCCCAGGGATGCTGATCTGATGAGTGTCAGGYTCTGTCTCTTTCCCAACTCTGGGTGTTGCCCGTCTTCCTTCTGCGTGGCTAACAAGTGAAAACCATGTGTGTTTCAGGTGAAACCAGCGGGAATGAGAGCGATACGGAAAATCAGCCCAAAAGTGAGTGAATCACAGGGGCTGGTGCTGTGCCCACAGCGCTGCACCCTTGGCTCAGGCTGTGGTGGGATGAGCATGCTGACGTGTGGGGATCTGCTGAGACAGGGACAGGGAGCCTGTTTTTTCAAATCTAGGGGTAGAGCCAAGGCAGGCTGACCCAGCCATYATTTGGGGGATCAGTTGTAGCTTTGTTCCCCAGTAAATTTACAAAGCCATGTTTGTAGATCCTTACKCCATCCTTACCAAGGCCAGCTGGGTCATTTTACAAAGGTCCAATCAGCAGGAAAAATGCAGGAGGGATCTGGGAATCTGCTGACAGTCAAAACATATTCTCCTGTACCTGATGGATCAGCTTTTGGAAGGGTCAGGAAGATGCTTTTTGTATTTTAAATTTGTCACTGTTGCTGTGACAAATCAAACTCTGTTTCTGTCACTTACCCAAACCCTTGAGGTTTAATGTCATTTATCTGCCAGTCACCAGAAGCAGATTCATTTTTGGTTGGTAGAGTCACACTTAACTAAAACATGTCTGGTGGGAGGCTGTCCCTGATCACCTTTGCTGCTGCAGCTTGGGGTTATTTCCTCCCTAATTCCTCCCCTCGGTGCTGTTTCATGTGATGCTGTGAAATGTCCTTTCCTCTGGGGGGAATTCACCTGGCTGTTTGTCTGATCCCAATGTCCTGAGCTCGATCATAGACCYAAACTACAGACCTGAAACCCCTGCTTGTTTTTAGGTGGTTTAACTTCCATGTGAATTCAGATTAAACCGAAGGATCTGGCACAGGGTGCCCAGAGAAGCTGTGGCTGCCCCATCCCTGGAAGTGTCCAAGGCCAGGCTGGAYGGGGYTTGGARCASCCTGGGACAGTGGAAGGTGTCCCTGCCCATGRCTGGGGTGGAATKGGATGRGCTTTAAGGTCCCTTCAACCCAAACYRTTCAAGGATTCTATGAATTATTTCAGGTGTTTAATTTACATGGAGTGAAACATTAACTTGGAATGAAAAGTGAAGTTCAATTTTTTAATGTCAAGTAGAGGAGAGTGAAGAATCTCAGCGGAAACAGAGTGATTGAGTCACTGCCTGATTGAAGAGTTGTTTGAAAGTGTCTGGAATGTGTCAGGGTGCCTRGGCCACAGGAATTCCTGACGTCAGAGTGCTGTGCCTGTGCTTGTGAGGCTGTGCTGCCTGTCAGGATGGCCCAGCCTGGGGGGTTCTTGGCCAGGGAGCTGCCTCTGCCTCTCCTGAGTGGTGTTTGGGGTGGCTCCCTGGTCCTGGCACTCCTGACCCTGCTGGAGCTGGGCTTCCCTCCCTGGTACCACACTSTGTCACTGGGATGTGTGGAAGGACATCAGGGCAACAGGACAAACTTCAATATCCATCAGGAGGGGTTTGCAGAGCTGCTGCAAGGCCAGTGCTGCCTGTGAATCATAGAATCCTGGAACTGGGAAGGTTGGGAGAGGCCTCTAAGATCACCAAATCCAATCATCAACCCAACACCACCACCACGTCCCCAARTGYCACATCCACAYGCTTTTTAAACRCCTYCAGGGATGCCTGGAGTGCCTCCACRCTGCCCTGGGCAGCCTGTTCAATGTTTACCAAAGAAATTGTCCCTGATATCCAATCTAAACTTCCCCTAGTGGAAGCTGAGCCATTTCCTCTGCTGCTGTCTCTGGGACAGCAGAGACAGGAAAGAAGAGCAGCTCTGTGTGTGAGGAGCTGACACAGGCGTCCCTTATTCTGTGGAGAGCAGCAGGATTTGGGCAAATCCACCCATCCCTTTTCCCTCTGACAGGGATCTGAGTGCTCATCTGTGCCCTGCAGGTGTGTGGCAGTGCCAGCCACGGGCTGCTTTGACATTTATTGCTGTCCCCAGGTCGCCACAGGTGCCTGAGGCGCTCGGCCTCCAAGAGGAACCCACACTACCAGACCTTGGAGAGGGATCTCATCGAGCTGCAGGAGCAGCGGCTCTTCGAGCTCTTCGTGGTGGTGTCCCTGCACAAGAAGGCATCCGAGGTCACCTACACCCCTCACATCATCCAGCAGTTCCCCAGCAAGGTAGGACCTGCCTGGAAATCTGCCCAGGGAGCTGCTCAGCTGTGTTTGCTTCCTAAACCCCACTGGTCAGGATATGATTGGAGTGRGAAGCACCTTGCTCTGCTACAGACCTGATGTGAGGTGTTGGACCTAATGTTGGGAGGTTGTTGAATATGTTTCTTGATAATTAGTTTATTGTTTTTAGTTTGTTTAGTGTTTATTTAGGTTTTTGAACTAGGAAGGCTCCTACTTAATTCAAATTTCATGAAGGCACAGGGTACTTGATACCTGCTGAAGGAGGCGAAGTCTGTCACTTATGAACAGTGAAACATTCACCGTGCACAGGAACTGGCATCTCAGTTGGCTTTTACTTACACCAAGAATAACAATATAATTTTATTTACACTGTTTTGACCAAGAATAACAATATAATTTTATTTTGTTTACACTGTTTTGACCAGGAATAACAACAAAATATCAAAGCTGTGTGTGTCAGCCCCCAAACTGGGAGAGCTGTGGGAGTTCAGGTGCTRTAGCTACACCAAAATCTCTGAAAGAAAGTGTTGAGCACAAAGGGGTGACAAAATCAGTGAGTGACTCTGAGTTACAGCTCAGTGCCCACAGCTGGGAAGCTGAGATGGAGCCTTGGTGCTTCTGTGGTGCCAGATTGAGATGAATATTAAATTGTCACTGTCTAGGCTTGTACCTGCTGCCTTCCACTGAAAACACAGCAAAGCTTGGAATTCTGGCTGTGCCAGCAGGAGAAAGGCAGGGATTATTGAGAAATCTGCATGTCATCCACACAGAGGGGATGCCAGATTCATTCAGGAAGTTTGTGTGGGACCCCAGCAGATCCCACAGTGTCCCAAATCCTGCTGCCTAAAGAATTTCTGTGCAAACAGCTCCAGCACACTCTTGAATGTGTCAGTGCTTTGGATGGACAAGATGAATAAGGAGCTACAGCCAGAAAGAGTGCAGGGTGTTAATTGAAAACTGAACACACCCAAATAATAGCTGTTGAAAGTGCAAACTTGAGGGTGTTGGGAGGAAGAAAAGAATGCAGCAGATTTGGCTTTTCCCTGGTGCAGCCTCTCAATCTGTCCATTGCCTTTGGRAAGGGCACTGCAGGGCTCCCCTCCTGCTCATCACTGGTTTTTATCAAGGCACTGACTGACACAACAGATTATTTTCTCAGTATTTATTTATCCCCTGCTTGAATGCAAAGTGTTTTGGTGAGTGTCTTGAGGTGGGACAGATTGGGTGTCTCCCTTCTAATATTAGCCTTGCTTCCCAGTAATCTGCTGTCACCCTCTTCTCTGGGCTCTGTGCCCAAGGACATCTAAGCTTTTGTACAACTGTTACTCTGTGAAAATGCTGTTCTGTTTTCCTAACACTTCGTGCTGTCACAGCTTGGGACAYTGGAATAGCCTGGCTGTGCTGAGTGCCTAAAATCAACTTCATGCAACAAACCTTCCACTTCTCGGGGGCATTTCCTACTTAAATGTGTAAAAATTCCTTAAWTTTCTTWCTGAAACTCTTTTTGARCACCTTCCTTTTGCCTTTTCTGGGYAGTTTTGTGCATGGGAAGTGCCCTGTGGTCCTTGAGGGATTTGGTTTGAACCTACATGTGGCGTGGCTGGAACATGTGATGCAGAGACACCATTTTTGCACTCAAATTATGAGTGACCTGCATATCAAAAGCTGAGCACATTCCTGTTTCTCTCAGTGTTTTCAAATCTCCTAGGGGTAGAACCAAGGCAGGCTGACCCAGCCATCATTTGGGGGGTCAGTTCTAGCTCTGTTCCCCAATAAATTTGTCCATGCTTGTAGATCCTTGCTCCATCCTTACCAAGGCCAGCTGGGTCATTTTACAAAGGTCCAATCAGCAGGAAAAATGCAGGAGGGATCTGAGAACYTGCTGACAGTCAGAACATGTTCTCCTGTACCTGCTGGATCAGCTTTGGAAGGGTCAGGAAGATGCTTTTTGTACTTTAAATGCTTTTTGTATTTTAAATTCACCAATCTCAGTTACTTCAAATGCATGTGTTACCCCTCCAGCCTGAACATCCCTTCAGACCGTCAAAGGACACTGAAGAGAGGCTAAAGGTCATTCCCAAATTCTGCTTTCCTGATCCCAAAGACTGGTTCCCTTCATCAGACCTTAAAAGGTAAAGATTTGGGTTTGATTGTGAGTGAAGTTGTTTGGTTTGCTCGTGAGTGAAACAGGCAGTGCTGAAAGCTTTGGGGTGTGCCAGAGGAGCTGCAGCCAGAGCAAGGGAAAAGGGAAAAGGGAAAAGGATGAATCCCCTGTGCCTGGGGAAGATGAGGAGGGAGGTGGGCTCAGAWGGCTGCTTCTGCCTTTCCTGAGGAGGAAGAATTTGTCCAAGGCCAGCTCCCAGGGCTGGAAGTGCTTCTCCTGCTCCTTGGCTGAATGGAGAAGCAGCTGGGAAGGGGGAGAGATGGAAAAGCTCAGTGAGAGCAGCTGGGAAGGGGAAGAGATGGAAAAGCTCATGGCATGCAGGTTCTTACCCTGAACAGAGCCCAAAATCCTTGTAATCATGCCTTGGCCCTTGGCAGCCTGACCAGAAGGAGTTTGTTTGAATTTAACCCTGAGTCTGCTTTGCTCCCCCAGTGAAACCTTTTCCTTCGTGCTGACGGGTGAGGATGGCAGCCGCTGGTTCGGGTACTGCAGGAAGCTCCTGGTGAGCAGCTCTTTGAGGGTTGGGGGGCACAGAGAGCCCAGGGTGGGCACTGTCAGCTGTCAGGGCTGCTGTCCCACCTGGGTTTCCCAGCCTGTGCTGCTGCGGTGGTACTGATGCCTTAAGAATTTTTAGCTTCTATTCATGTATATGAGTTTTGGTGTGTAGTTCTGAGCTTCATAAAGTGGTAAAAATCTCTGCTCCCAGTGTTTTAGACAAAACATTGCTCTAAACTGGAAAATCCAAGGGTGCTTCACTGCCTCAGAGCCCTAAAATCTGTAAACAACAGTGAATTGTGGGGAGCAAGCTTGGGGTGGTTGACATCATCACCTGAAGGTGTCACTGGAGAATTCAGGCCTGATATGTTCATGAGACAGAACTGATAAAAGGTGAAGATCTCATGACTTGGGGTCCATTTTGGGTGYAGCCTCATGAGGAGGCTTTGTCTGCCCTCAATGTACCTGTAGGCCTGGATTAAATTTGTCAGCTTTTATTCTCCTCACTTTGGCCTCTGTTTCAGTAAGCCCTGTTTGAGGCATCAGTGCCAACCCTTGGGATGCAGAGGGAAGGGTCACAGCTGTACCCAGAAACACTGAAATGGGCTCTGGGCATGAACCAGCTCCTGGAACTGGGGGTTCCTGGAGAAGTTTTGTGGCCATAAGTGCAGGGGGACTGCAGGAGAAGGAATTGTGCAGCTCAGCTGCAGTGCAGGGGCTGGGCTGTGCCTCAACCCCCTGTTCTCAGCAGAGCTGTCGCTGTTGCCTTTCAGCCAGAAGGGAAAGGGAAGCGCCTGCCCGAGGTGTACTGCATCGTGAGCCGCCTGGGCTGCTTCAACCTCTTCTCCAAGGTGAGCTGGCACAGCCCTGTGTCCCTGGAGCAGGTTCCATGAAGGGACTGGCTGCTTCTGTCAGGCTGAGTGATTGCAGCTCATCCCCAGAGAGCGGGGCTTCCTCAATGCCTTCGCTTTGAGAGGGGAAATAAAATAGCAGTGCTGAAATGTGTGAGCCAGCACACGGATCTGTCAGCAAGTACTGCCAGCAAGGGGCTTCTGACAGCTGGGAGTGCTCARGGTGCTCTTTCATCCTCTTCTTCCATGACCTGGAAATGGAAAATTGGTTTGGAGCTCACCTGGTTTCTCATAGCACAGTGAGGAGGGGAGATAAGGAGGTGAAGGTGTAGGTTTACTGCTGCAGTAAAGGGCAGCTATTGCAGAATACAGGGACAAGCTTTGATGGAAGGTGGTTCTGGTTGTTGGRGTTTCTAGAAGGGTGTTTCAGGGAGGTTTCTTGACAAGGGGGATGGGGTGTTGTTCCTCTTGCTCCTGTAAATAATGAGAATTTAATTACTATACAGGAGACGTTTCCTTCCAGTAGCAGAGGCTGGAGAATGGAGAGTTGTGCTCACAGGAAGCTGTTCCTGTTTGATTKTTCAGACATTTGGGATGAATTTCACAGGGTCCCAAGCGAGGGGGGAGAGGGCTGTGGGTCTGTGCTGGAGCCTCCTGCATGGCCCAGAGTGCTCTGACAGATTCACACAATCACACAATCACCAGGGTTGGGAGAGACCTTCAAGATCTTCGAGTCCAACCCATGCCCTGACACCTCAACTAAACCACAGCACCAAGCACCACATCCACATCCAATCTTTTATTAAACACACCCAGGGATGGTGACTGCCCCATCTCCCTGGGCAAGCGCCCCAAGGCCCCGTGTGTTTCCCTGCAGATCCTGGATGAGGTGGAGAAGAGGAGGGAGATGTCCCCAGCCCTSGTGCACCCCTTCATGCGCAGCGTGATGGAGGCACCGTTCCCYGCCCCAGGACGCACCATCACCGTCAGGAGCTTCCTGCCAGGAGCAGGGGATGAGGTAATGGGGTCAGGGTGGGCTGTCTGGGATCTCTGGGGCCACTRCACAGTGCTGCCTGGAAATAATTAATCTGGAGAAAGCATCCTGAAGTTGGGAGGGAGGCTGTCTGAGAAATCTGTTTTCTGTGGAATCATCTGTGGAATCATCGTGTGGAATCATGGAGTGATTCCTTGCTTTCTGGGGAGTCTTCTGTGCTGCCCCATGCCAGCTGTCTGGGTCACGGGGTTCCATGTAGAATCATGGAATCAGGGAATATCCTGAGCTGGAAGGGACTCACAAGGATCACCCAGTCCAACCCCTGGCCCTGCACACACACCCCAAATCCCACCCTGGGCATCCCTGGCAGCACTGTCCAAACGCTCCTGGAACTCTGGCAGCCTCGGGTCTGTGCCCATTCTCTGGGCAGTGCCCAGCACCCTCTGGGGACAGAACAACCCTTCCCTGAGACCCGTCCTAACCCTCCCTAACACGGTTCCATCCATTTCCTTGGCTTCTGTCCCTGCTCCTGCCCCTCAGGAGGAGCTGCAACCCGCAGTGAGCTCTGACCTGACCCCTCTGCTCCAGGCTGAGGGTCCCTGCTCCGGGCTCTCCCCCAGCTCTCCCTACGTGTCTCCTCTCAGGTGATGGAGCTGTGCCGCCCCTTGGACTCGCGGCTGGAACACGTGGACTTCGAGTGCCTCTTGCAGTGTCTGAGTGTGCCCCACACCATCCGGGTCTTTGCCTCCCTCCTGCTGGAAAGGAGGGTCATCTTCGTGGCTGACAACTTAAGGTGAGAGATGAGTCTGAGCAGTTCCTTCTCAGGGATATTATCACTGGATGCTATTATTATTATTATTATTATTATTATTATTAT
>NW_026623475.1:1079280-1083221 GCF_030028575.1 Malurus melanocephalus
TTCTTCTACTTTTGGGCCTGTTCCATGTGCATTTTATTATGATGTTCATTATTGTTATTATTATTTCTTCTTCCTTTGGGCCTGTCCCACGTGCCAGTTTGTCTAGTTTGGTAATTAGTTCCAAYTGAAAACCTTTTCCACTCTCCACACAGCATGTGCATGCCCAGAATTTGGAGTTTACACAAGAGGGGAGAAGGGAATGTTTCCTCTTTGCCTCTTTTAGTGTGGGTTGATGCTGGTTTTAGCTGCCCATCCCTGGGTTCATGGGGTGCAGGGGGGTGCATGGGGTTCCTGATGCACAGACTGCACACGGGTGACACTTCCCCAAAGGRTTTCTCACCTGTCCTGACCATGCACCCCCTGCTTGTCTCACCTTTGCAGCACTCTGTCTAAATGTGGGCACGCTGCTGTGGCAACACTTTACCCCTTCACCTGGCAGCACACCTACATCCCCGTCCTGCCAGCCTCCATGATCGATATCGTGTGCTCTCCGACCCCCTTCCTCATTGGCATCCTCTCCTGCTCCTTGCCACAGCTCCAGGACCTGCCCATAGAAGAGGTGAGAGTGTGTAAGGCATGGACAGTGTCAGTGGGATGAGGTTGAACCTCTCAGGAATCATCTCTGGATTCTGTCTGAATATAAACTCTCAAACTTTTCTGAGCCGGATAAATGTCAGGGTGTTCCAGTGTCAACAGTGATAAATAACATTCACTGTTCTCAGGGACAAGYTGCAGTTATGCAAAACTTGTGTTTTGTGTGTGACATCCCCATTTAAAAAACATCCCACTTTAAAAAAAACAAATTAAAAGCCTGGTTTTTTTTTTTCTGTACCTGGTTATGAGTGTATTTTCTACATCTTTCTCCAGGTTCTGATTGTTGATCTTTGTGCTGACAAGTTCTTGCAAGAGGTGAGTGAAATAACAATACCATAGAACCTGGCATAGTTCTATGCCAGGAAAAGGCATTGATGAAAGAAAATGAAAACAAGAAATCAGGAAAAGCTGATATTTATGGAGACTCCAGTGGCTGAAGAAATACCTTGTAATCCTTTTTARCAACAGAGAAAGGAACAAGCTTATAAATCCTCATTGCAGGGTTGGGGTTCAGTGAGGTGGAGAGCTCTGCAAAGCCAAAGATGCTGCTTTGAGCTGAGTTTAAAAACTSTTACTTGGTTTRTTATGTAAAGGGGATCCCTAAGATTCCTGAAATTAAAAAACTKTTACTTGGTTTATTATSTGAAGGGGATCCCTAAGATTCTCTGCTGCTTTCTGTCTGTCTCTCCCTGTTCTGTACAGCACTTTCTCCAGCTGGGGTGTTTTTCTTGATTTGGGTTGTTGTTTTTCCCAGGAGTGACAGTCGAAGGAACAAATTATCACAGTTCACTTGTGGTTCTCTGCTGAACTTCCCCTAAAGTGCTTCTGCATCCCCAGACAAGAAGCTATAAAAATTCTGGGTGTTTCATTACTAGTTCAGAATATTTGCTTCTCCTTTTCCTTGCCTCACTCCTCTGTTTTGCATTGCAGCCTGCAACTGGAGAAAGGTATTCAAGGATTGGGGGGATTTTTTTTAACCATATTACTGAGACTCTCATGTTTTCTCAACAGAATTTTATTGTTTTTGTGTGTTTTACTGGTGAAATAAGCCTGAGTCTGTGTGGTGGTCAGTTGTGTGTGACTCTAATAAAATGCACTTGGGGATGCTGAGCAAATGTTTTTGATTTCTGTGGCTGCAAGACAAATATATTATCTCCATCAAGATACACCATTTCACAGAATAACCCCCCTCTAACTGCTTTAGGCATGTTCTGAATATTTCTAATCTATCCCCTTGTTCTGCTGATGGGAATAACACAAAAGCCMTTCCTTGGCCATTTCTGTCTGTAGGTATCAGATGAGGACGAGATCCTGCCCCATAAACTCCAGGCTGCACTTGTACAAATCCTGGAAGAGCGAAGTGAAATCCTGTCACAYGGGCAGAGTGACACACAAGGTACTTTCTGTGGAAAAGTTTCCACGTGGAAAAGTGTTTTCCCATTAGCAGATCTCAACCACGGAGTTGATATAAATGAACAAATGGAAATAAACACCAAGAGGTGACATTGTAGTTGTTTTCCTGTGCTCTTGCTGAGAGCATCTTCCTTGTGAATGTGTGAAAAGCTTGGTGTGCTGGCAGTTCCTCTTTTCACAATCAGAGCCCAACAGCATCAGTTTCTGTGCTTTCAGTTTTATTTTTCTAAGTGGCAGAGACAATGTTTTTCTCAGAGAATGCAGCAAGTTCCTGTATTTTAGAAGGTAATCTGAGAGATCATTTTCAGGGTTGAACAGTTTTATACATGATCCATCAGATAAGGAAGTGTGAGGAACTTAAAAAGCTCTGCGTGGCCTGAGAGAACGGCATCAGCAAATCATATAATTCCACACAAACAAAGTTAGTTTTCCAAAGAGTTTGTCTTCTATAGTTTGCCTGATGCTTTAAGAGAATTAAACTTAGCCTGCTATGAGCTGACAGCTTATTAGTCACCAGCTGTTTGACAGGGAAAATGAAATTATGAATATTTTAACTACTGGAAAGGCTTAGAGGGGAACCTGTCCCAGCTGCAGCAGAAAGTTAACAACGGGAAATTGAATCTTTGAGCTGTGACTTCTTTGATATCAATCACCTGGAATTTCCTAGTGTGAGACAACCAGCCCAAAAAGTTCCTGAGCTCCCCAAAAACGCTGCTCCACCTTTAGGAGAGGAACAAACCACAGTGACCACTGAATGTCCTCCCCGCAGGTGACACGAGCCTGAACTCTCTGGTCTCCGAGGCTTTTGTGCGGTTYTTCGTGGAGATCGTGGGCCACTACTCGCTGCACATGAGCGTGACRGAGAAGGGCGAGCGCGTGTTCCAGMGGGAGCCMTTCCGCAAATCCCACGGCTCCCGCACCGTGCGCCACTTCCTGCACTGCTTCATGGAGACCCAAATGTTCGCCGGCTTCATCCAGGACCGCGAGCTCAGCAAGAACCTGGTCAAAGGTGGGTCTGACATCACCCTGCTGATTCACAGACTCGTCTGCTGGTGGAATTTTGTTATATGGAATAGCCCAGTGCTGTTCTAATTACTCAAAATAACTCAGTTTATAAAGCAAAAGAATTTCTGCATCTCTCTCCTTTCCCCTTGATCCTGCATCTTACGCACACCACACACAGGATTTCCTTACGTAGCCTTGTTAATCTTGATGCCACACTCCATCTTTTAGCATAACTCATTTGGTGAGTGATTTTTAATTTTTTTTTTCTCTTTAGGCCTTTTTGAGGTGCGTGCCTTGGAGTATTTGGAGAGTATTCCAGAGACGGAACGAACTGGAATGAACAAAATCCTTCGCAGTCTTGGTAAAGGAGCACACTTGCTTTTTGTTGATTTTTTTTTAATTAATTTTAGCTATTGAATAATTAATTTGATACAAAGGAGAGCAGGACCCCTTCTTTGCCTTGTGCACCTGTGTTCCCCTGTTTACATTTACCACTCCAGGGGACACTGAACACTGTAAKATTTTTCTTTTATTTTTAAGCTTTTGAGTCTTTTTCTAAAGTTGGTGAGAATTGCTGCTCTGAGAGCTGTCCAAACTCTGGTTGAGGACATGCTCAGGGGACAGAGGTTGTGTCTGCTGGCAGAGCTGGCCATGTGTGGCTTTCCACCTTAAGTTCCTCAGCTTGATGAGTCCCGAAGTGTCTCCAATTCACAGAATCACACGATGATTTGGGTGGGCAGGGACACCTTCCACTATCCCAGGTTGATCTAAGCCCTGTCCAACCTGGCATTGGACACTTGCAGATATCCAGGGGCAGCCACAGCTTCTCTGGGCACCCTCACCTAAAGCTCCTAATGCTGTTTATTTCTCCGCAGGCAGTAAAATGAAATTCCTTCAGAAGAAGTGACCGGGCGCTGCTGCGGGACAGC
>NW_026623475.1:1083846-1092648 GCF_030028575.1 Malurus melanocephalus
TCGATAACGAGTTCCATGAGTCGATAGCAGCTCGTGGATCAATAACAGCTCATGGATCCAACCCTTCACGTGTCTCCGTTCCTTAAGGGGGCGTGGCCTCGGCGGGAGGGGCGGGACCAGGGCTGGGGTCGCTCCGGGAGAGCGGGACCGGGCAGGGAGGGGCAGGAGCGGGGTCGGGATCGCACCGGGAGCGGCGGGGACAGGGCTGGAGACAAACCGGGAGTGGCGGGGGCGGAGCGGGACCGGGAAAGGCGGGGACGGATCGGGGAGAGGCGGGGCCGGGGCGGAAGCAGCACGGAAGGGGGCGGGGTCAGACGGGAGGGGCGGAGCCAAATGGGAGGGGGCGGGGTTTGCGCAGGAGCCGCGCGCGGAGCGGGCGTGGCGGGAGCCTTGCGCACGCGCAGAGCGCGCGGCCGCGGCCAAGATGTCSGGCCCGGGGCTGGTGGCCGGGGACGTGGTGGTGGATGCGCTGCCCTACTTCGACCAGGGCTACGAGGCGCCGGGCGTSCGGGAAGCGGTGCGTGCGGGGTCGGGGCTGTGGCCGGGGYGGGGYCGGGGTGGCGGGGCGGACTGCCCGYCTGACRCTSTGTGTGCRTTAGGCCGCGGCGCTGGTGGAGGAGGAGACGCGGCGGTACCGGCCGACCAAGAACTACCTCAGCTACCTGCCCGCGCACGACTACAGCGCCTTCGAGGTGAGCTGAGGCGGCTCCTATATACCGGGCAGACCCCACCTTGTACCCGGCTCCCCGTACGCCGGGCGGGCCCCCATCACCGTACCCCACTGTGTGTCCCCCCAATACCCCGCTTGTGTCGCCCCCCGTACCCCCCTTGTCCCCTCCCGCCGCCTCACCTCTGCCTTCCCCGCAGACCGAGATCATGCGGAACGAGTTCGAGCGCCTGGCAGCCCGGCAGCCCCTGGAGCTGCTCAGTATGAAGAGGTGAGTGGGGCCGGCCTGGGCAGTGCCCGGTGTCCCCGGCGAGCGGTGCCCGGTGCTCCCGGCGAGCGGTGCCCGGTGCTCCCGGCGAGCGGTGCCCGGTGCTCCCGGCGAGCAGTGCCCGGTGCCCGTTGCAGGTACGAGCTGCCAGCCCCATCCTCCGGGCAGAAGAACGACATCACGGCGTGGCAAGAGTGCGTGAACAACTCCATGGCRCAGCTGGAGCACCAGGCCGTGCGCATCGAGAATCTGGAGCTCATGTCCCAGCACGGCTGCAACGCCTGGAAGGTGTACAATGAGTAAGGCCTCAGCTGCTCTGCTGAGCACAAAGTTCTGAGTTGAATTTCTGTGTTTTTCTTGCGTGTGTTAGTCTATGGGGATCTTTAGAACATAGCCTGGAATAAATGAACTCCTATGAGAGATCTGGGAGTGAAGGAGGAGGTTGATCTCAAAGAGAAGCAGTGGTCTCTGTGGCYAAGAAAYAGTGRATGTTTTAATGCATCCCAATCTTGAATTTTGTGGGGTTTCGTTGATGATAATGGGTGTTAATTAAGGCTAGTGGCAGCCTGTGAAAGAACAACTTAATAATAGAAATGAAGATGGCTTACTACAGATCCTGGGCTTAGCCTGGAGCTGTAATAAAACCTATTAAAGTGGCTCCAAAAACCAAGAAAAGGTTCTAGAGTATGGCTGCAGGAAGCATTGGAGCTGTTGAGACAGAGAATGTTAATGTCCCGTTTGAGAAGGTTTGGCTGAGCTTAAAGTAAAGGAACAGGCCAATGACATGCAAAACAGCTCAGAGAGAAGGCTGAGGGTTCCTTAGCTCAGGAGGAGGGCAGCAGGTAAAGGATTTGCTGGTTGGGACTGTGTTTGGGTTGCAGGTGCTTGTTGAATCCTTTACTCTGGGAAATGAAATGTCAGACTAAATGGGGCTGATTTAAATGGGTCAGTTGTGTGATTTTAATGCTTTGCTTGCATTCTGTCATCAGACACCTGGTTCATATGATAGAGCAAGCCCAGAAAGAGCTTCAGAAATTGAGGTGAGACATCCTTATTTATATTTTTGTGCTGAAATTGGAAGTGAATCTTTTCTCTCCCAACAAGATGTGCAAAGGCTGGTTTAAATGCTGCTGCCATGGTCACAGAGAAGAAGACCCAGTAATAACAATAATTAATAAATATGACCCTGCCCTCCCCCAGGGCATATTACATTCATAATACCTGTTCTACTCAAAATTTTTTATGTTTGATTTGTTTGTTTTTATTTTGTTTTGTCTGAATTTCTGCTCTGAGTAGAATGGATTGTGTAGTCCTCTCTGAAATGTAGTAATGCTTCCTTTTCACTACTGATAATTTAATGTGCAGTTGTCTCTGCAAAGGGATATTCCCTGATGGTGGGCTTGGCCTTTTATTCATCTCRGGGTTCTGTGTGAGCCCTGTACTGGGATTTGTCCATCTGGATGTTGTAATTTCAGTTCTGGCTACAYTGATGTTTTCTGGTAGTACATCTAGGGATTGAGTGTACTTGGAAATTAGCAACAGGTA
This sequence comes from Malurus melanocephalus, assembly GCF_030028575.1. Lineage (NCBI taxonomy): Eukaryota > Metazoa > Chordata > Aves > Passeriformes > Maluridae > Malurus > Malurus melanocephalus. The sequence goes on from NW_026623475.1 coordinate 1,086,327, forward strand.
CTGCAGATGTTAAAGAAATGAGAAAAAAAATTACATTTCTTTCTCCCCAGGAAAAATATTCAAGACCTGAACTGGCAGCGGAAAAACATGCAGCTCACAGCTGGGGCTAAGCTACGAGAAATGGAATCCACGTGAGTATTGACATTTCTCTCTCTGATAGTCCTTCCACAGGTTTAGCCTTTCTTGAAATTTACTTGAAATTCTTCTTCCCCTTGAAATTCAGTGCAGCTGTAGGATGTGAACACTTGGTCACCATTGCTTTGCACAAAGTGTTTTAATGTTATTTGTAGTTTGGTTCTGTATTATTGTTACTGAAGTTGAGTGAATCAACAGATGGGAAGAGGGTATATTTATTAGCTGCTTCAAATTGCCTAAACTGTCTTAAACTCTTCATTATCTCAATATTGGCAGTTAGTGGATGAGTCTAGGACATTTAATTTTTTGTATGTTTATGTTGTTTAACAGGGTTAAAAATTACTCATTATCACTTTGGTTGTTCACATAACTGTTATTGTAAATTGAGGATTATTGGGTATTTAAAATACTGCTTTATTGGGTGTCTGTGCTTTCTTTGGAGCAATAGTTGTCTCTGATTTTAAACCAGAGGGCTGTTACATTACACTTAAAAGACTTCTTTTTTTTTTTCCTTTTCCTTTCAGGTGGGTCTCTCTTGTCAGTAAAAATTATGAGATTGAACGAACTATTGTGCAACTGGAGAATGAAATTTCACAAATCAAGCAGCAGCATGGRGAAGCAAACAAGGAGAATATCCAGCAAGACTTCCAGTGACTTAATCCTGACTGTCTTAGTGCAGCTTGTGTTAAAAACCACAAACCAGAGACTCTGGAGATGCAGTGTGTCTGTAGACACCTCTAATTGCAATTGTGTGAGGTGATAAAAGGGTGTTTCCATTGTTTCTTTTCCTTGTTTTAAATGCTAGGAGGAGGTAGGGTGGACTCAAAACATCCTGTTTAAATGTATTATAGGCWCAATTAAATATACTGTGAATTGTTTTGCCTAAAGTGGGAGCTCTTAGAAGAAGATTCATGTTTTTGTGTTTCCCCCTGCGCCTTTAATAAATCTCGTTTTGCTATTTGTTTGGTTTCTGCCTCATGTTCAAAGCCTGGGAGCTGTGGAGGAGGTGGCTGAGGCAGATGGAGCTTTTGAATCCCCTGCAGGGGTGGGGGAAACTGGAATTTGGGRTGGGGGAGTCTCCCCAGCACTGGGGCTGTTCAATGCCCACAGGCAGGGTTCCAGTGCCACCTGCTGCGCTGTTCCTCATCCCAGTGCATTATTCCTCCTCTTTCCCATCCCAATGCCCTATTCCCTGTCCCCATGCTCTGATTCCCAGCCTGACAYCCTGTCCCAGTGTCCTTTTCCCTATTCCAGTATGCCATTCCCCATCCCCCTGCTCTGTCCACCATTCCAGTGTGTTATTCCCAGTCCAGGTCCGGTGTTTTCCATCCCGGTGCAGTATTCCCCATCCTGGTGTGTTATTCCCCTTCCCCATGCGTTATTCCCGTCCCCATGCGTTATTCCCCAGCCCAGCATGTTATTCCCCATCCTCGCATGGTATTCCCCGTCCCTATGGGTTGGTTATTCCCCCTTCCCCACGGGTTATTTCCCCGCCCGTGTGTGTTATTTCCAGTCGGGAAGGGTTTTTCCCCRGCCCCGTGCATTATTCCCCTTCCCCATGGGGTATTCCCCCTCCCCACGGGGTATTCCCCAGCCCGATGGGTATTTCCCCTCCCGATGGGTTATTCGCGTTGCGTTATTCCCCAGCCCGGTTCGTTGTTCCCCAGCCCCTGTGTGTTATTTCCCGTCCCAGTGCGTTATTCCCCTTTCACGTCCCGGTGAGTATTCCCCGTCCTGGTGCGTTATTCCCCAGTTCGATGGGTTATTCCCCGGTCCCTGTTCGTTATTCCCTGGTCCCTGTTCGTTATTCCCCGGCCCGGCTCGTTATTCCCCGGTCCCTGTTTTATTCCTCGTCCCGGTTCGTAATTCCCCGGCCCTGTTCGTTATTCCCCGGTCCCTGTTCGTTACTCCTCGTCCCTGTTTTTTATTCCTCGTCCCTGTTCGTTATTCCCCGGTCCCTGTTCGTTATTCCCCGGCCCGGTTCGTTATTCCCCGTCCATGTTCGTTACTCCTCGTTCCTGTTCGTTATTCCCCGGCCCGGTTCGTTATTCCCCGTCCCGATGCTCCGTTTCCTGTCTCGGCTTCCCTTCCCGGGGAAGTTCCCGGGGGGCGTGGCCATCCCCTTGCCGTCACCGCCATTGGCTGGGCGCCCGCCAGCACCGCCCAATAGAATCTCASCCCTGGGCGCGGCCACCGCCCACTCGCCCCGCCTCCCCGTGACGTCACACAYCGCCCCAGCGGCCGCGCCGTTGCCGCGGGAGCGCGCGCGCGTGCGCGGCGCCGGTCCCGCCCGGTCCCGCCCGGTGACGCGGTGACGCGGAGCGTGCGCGGAGCGGGGGTCGGGTTCAAAGGAGGAAACATGGCGGAAAACAAAGGAGGCGGCGGCGGTGGGGACGCGGCTGCCGAGGCCGCGCCGGGCGGCGGCGGCGGCCTGGAGCCTCCCGCCGCCTCGCCGTCCGCCGCCGCGCCGCCCGAAGAGCGCGAGAGCCCCGGGGCGGCGGCGGCGGAGCGCGGCGGCGGCGAGGCCGAGGCCGAGGCGGCGGCGGGGCCCGGTGCGGCGGCGGGGCCCGGCCCTAGCCCGGTGCCGCCGCTGACGCCCGCGGCTCCGGCGCCGTTCTCGCTGCTGGACACGTGCGCGGTGTGCGCGCAGAGCCTGCAGAGCCGGCGGGAGGCCGAGCCCAAGCTGCTGCCCTGCCTGCACTCCTTCTGCCGCCGCTGCCTGCCCGAGCCCGAGCGCCAGCTCACCGTGCCCGTGCCCGGCGGCGCCAACGGCGACGTGCAGCAAGGTGAGCGCGGGGCCGGCGGCTCCTCCGGGACGTTCCACCCGATCGGCTCCTCCGCCGCGGGGCTTTCCCGGCCGCGTTCGGGGCCGCGGCGGCACCGATCCCGCGGGGGGATCCGTGGCGGGGCAGAGCGGGATGGAAGTTGGGAAGTTGTTGGAATTGGGAGCGGGGGTCGCGTCCTGCGGGTTTTCCTGGAGGGAAGGAAGGGCAAGGACCTGTTGGAGCGGGCAGCGAGTTGGTCACAGGGATGGAACAGCGCTGCGGGGAGGGAAGGGCGGGGGAATTGGGATTGTTCGGCCTGGAGAAGAGAAACTCCGCGAGATCCTTTTCCAGTACCTGAGGAGGGTCTGTAAAAAAAAAAAAAAAATTGGGGACAGACTTTTTAGCTGCACCTGTTGCGGTAGGACAGGGGTTAATGTTTTTAAACTGTAGGAGGATGGGTTTAGGTTAAGTTTAAGAMGTGTTTTACCGTGAGGGTGTTAAAACACTGGAACAGGTTGCTCAGGGAGGTGRTGGAAACTTTCAGTGTCRGACYGGAGCCGGYTCTGAGCAACGTGATCTAGTCAAATGTGTCCCTGCTTGTGGCAGAGGGGTTGAACTCATGACCTTTAAAAGCCCTTTCTAACCCCAAATATTCTATCATTTTCTCCTTCAGTCTATTTTGTGGCTCTCGGGGGTGACACAGTGGAGGCGAGTCAGGAAGGAGGTGGGCAGCTGCTCTGTTYTGCAGCGCTGGGGTCRAAYGTGTCTWAAATTAAATTAAAATTAAATTAAAGTTCACCGTTGTTGCAATGCTACCTGCCCAGGTGGAAATGCTGTGTGTGCTGCACCTGCTTCCCTGTGCTTTGAGATAAAAGCTGGCACTGCTGTCGGTCAGCTGTGCCCGGGGGCTCTGCCCGCACATAACTTGTGCCAGGGAACAGGAGTGCCCTGCTCCTTCCACGTGTTCTGATCAGAATCACAGACTGAGGGTTATTTTTCTTATATATTATGTGTTCAGGGATGGAATTGAAAAGCTGCTGGAGATTTAGGATGGGTGACTCACAGGCTGTGGTGTGCAGGCTGAGGTAGGGCCCTGGTAAGTGGTTTTGCAGGTCCTAAATGAGCTCTATGGTCAGCAAGATGACATCTTTGCACTCAAGCCTTTCCTGTGTTGCACAGTGTAGGAATTAACTTGCCTTGGTAGGGATTTTTTTATCCTAGTTCTTCTAGGATCTGCTGTTTGAAAGTTCCTTGGTTTTAAAAAGATGATGTATTAAATATAGTTTGAAAATGCACTCACCAAAGCACTCAGACGGTCTTGTGAGCTATGTTTTTAAATTCCAGATTCTATGTTTTGTGCTCTATCATAAAGTGCCAGAGTGCTTTGGTTTGGANAAAAGCCCTTTCTAACCCCAAATATTCTGTCATTTTCTCCTTCAGTCTGTTTTGTGGCTCTCGGGGGTGACACAGTGGAGGCGAGTCAGGAAGGAGGTGGGCAGCTGCTCTGTTYTGCAGCGCTGGGGTCRAAYGTGTCTWAAATTAAATTAAAATTAAATTAAAGTTCACCGTTGTTGCAATGCTACCTGCCCAGGTGGAAATGCTGTGTGTGCTGCACCTGCTTCCCTGTGCTTTGAGATAAAAGCTGGCACTGCTGTCGGTCAGCTGTGCCCGGGGGCTCTGCCCGCACATAACTTGTGCCAGGGAACAGGAGTGCCCTGCTCCTTCCACGTGTTCTGATCAGAATCACAGACTGAGGGTTATTTTTCTTATATATTATGTGTTCAGGGATGGAATTGAAAAGCTGCTGGAGATTTAGGATGGGTGACTCACAGGCTGTGGTGTGCAGGCTGAGGTAGGGCCCTGGTAAGTGGTTTTGCAGGTCCTAAATGAGCTCTATGGTCAGCAAGATGACATCTTTGCACTCAAGCCTTTCCTGTGTTGCACAGTGTAGGAATTAACTTGCCTTGGTAGGGATTTTTTTATCCTAGTTCTTCTAGGATCTGCTGTTTGAAAGTTCCTTGGTTTTAAAAAGATGATGTATTAAATATAGTTTGAAAATGCACTCACCAAAGCACTCAGACGGTCTTGTGAGCTATGTTTTTAAATTCCAGATTCTATGTTTTGTGCTCTATCATAAAGTGCCAGAGTGCTTTGGTTTGGARAGGACTTTAAAACTCATTCAGTTCCACCCCCTSCCATGGGCAGGGACACCTTCCACTGTCCCAGGCTGCTCCAAACCCTGTCCTTGGACACTTCCAAGGATCCAGGGACAGCCACAGGGGCTGCCTGTCTCCCAGGACAGTGATATATTTGTGACATAYCCAGAACTTGGGAAGCAGGGTTTGTTTTATAAGCAATTCACAGGATTAACTGAGTCTTGCTGTGTCTGTCGGATACAGGTGTAGGAATCACTGTGTGTAAACTGCAATATCACTTGTTGTTGCACACATTTTGAGAGTGCTTGTTGCTGTGCTTTGGTGCAGAAAGAGTTCACCTTTGGATTGCTGCAGCAAAAAGTTTTAGATGCCGTGAGCAAGGTGCAGGGGCCTGGAACATCTTTCTTGTGAGGAGAGACTGCGGSAGCAGGGCCTGGTTAGTCTGGAGAAAGGGAATACTGAGAGGGAGTCCCATCAACCCATACAAATATCTCCAGGGTGGGTCAGAGATGGTGCCAGACCCTTTTTGGTGGTGCCCAGTMATAGGACAAGGAGCAGTGGCCATAAACTCAAAAAAAGTTCTGCYTCAATGCGAGGAAGAGTTTGTTTCCATGGAGGGTGACAGAACATGGGAACAGCTACACAGGGAGGTCACATCCTTCCCTCTGGACACATCCCAAACCCACYGGGATGTGTTCCTGTGTCCCCTGCTCCAGRTGAYCYTGCCTTGGCAGGGTTGGGCTGGGGGATCTCCAGAGGTCCCTTCCCACCCCAGTTGTTGTGGGATTGTGGGGGTGTCCTGTTCAGGGTCTGTGGCGGATCCAACTGTGGTGTTTCCTCAGCCTGTAGGATCACAGAATGAGCCATGGAGCAGCAAATGGGGGCAGCATCTTTGTGGGCAGCTCCCTCTGCACCCCGAGAATGGAATCCTTGGAGTGACACAGGAGCTGGTACCCAGTAAATCAGAAAATGGACATTGTGAGCCTCCAGAGAAGCACCCCAGTGCTTAGTCACGCAGGTTCCTTCCCTGTTTTGGTAGTCACAAAGTGTCACTTCCACTTTTGCTGCTTCTYGAGTCTCCTCCACCCCGAGCAGGTGCTTTTTCATGAAGGAAGAATTAAAGAGAAGTGGTGCCTGGAGCTGTACCTGAGGCAGGTTCCACTTTGCTGCAGAATCTCACTGCTGGATTATGTGCCTGCTCTATCTTTCAGCATCTCTTCATGCAGATAAGAGAATTCCAAGTGATGTTTTCCTGCTTGCTTTCTT
>NW_026623475.1:1094738-1096091 GCF_030028575.1 Malurus melanocephalus
TTAACTGGAGTATTAGGGACAGGATTGGGCATCCTAAATTAAATGGACTCAGAAATATTAATGAATAAATTAACCACCGCAGCTAGTGATTTGACAAAATTAAAACAGCCTCTGCAAACTTCTGTTTTAGCACTAAGAAATRGCCAGTGGCAGATTTGGAAAGTATTAGATTTTGCAAAGGCCAATGACCAGGATCATAAACTCAGGATAGACATTCTTGGTGTAGTTCAGGACAATGGATCATTGGCCCTAAATTGTATTCAAAAACACAATTGTGGGTGCAATCAGCCGCTTCCTTAATTAGAAGAGAAGGAATCCTGGGATTCAGTTGATTCRAACATTGACCTCAAACACTTGTGTTCCTAAATATCTCTGCTTACTACTGAAATTCCTGTTTTCCTAAGATCCAACTGTTTAAACATCAGCTCTGATTTGTAGCACAGAAATCTTTAGCAATTTTTTAGCTGCTTCATAAGACAGAAGAATTCTGAAAGTGTAAATCGTGAGTATAAAGGAGTAACTTTGAGCTCACTTAATASCCAAAATAAAATGTTTCAAGTGTGTTATGGACACCAGGTTGAGCAGGAGACAACAAAAAAGGGACCAAAGTGTGCCAGCAGGATGAGGATGGCCATCCCAGCTGTTGGTTCCTGCTCTACTTGGTGTCCATTACACACTTGAAACTTGTATTTTCGGGTATTAATTGAGCTCAGAGTTGCTTTTTTATATTCGTGGTTTACACTTTCAGGGCTCTTGAATGTTGCAAAGCGGCTAAAGAATTGGTAAAGATTTCTGTGCTGCAAATCAGAGCTGATGTTAAAAGAGTTGGATCTCACAAAAATAAGAATTTCAGTATGTAAGTAGAGATATTTAGGAACATAAATGTTTGAGGTCAACGTTTGAATCAACTGAACTTATAAATTTGAACTGCTTGACAGACTCCCTGTGATGTCCCAGTATTGGAGAGGATCCATTGGGTGCCACTGAGATCCAAAGTGATTTTTGGGTCATGTACATCGTTTGCATGTTGTGCCCTCCTGTGTTCAGATCCATGAGCTCATCAGATCCATGATTGTAATTCAGATCAATAACTCTCTTAGTTATTTCATTATTGTTTTTTGTCCTCTATGAGGTTTCAGGGGGGCTGGGTTGGGCTGTGATGTCCTTGTTTTAAATTGACTGAAGTCAGCTTGGATTTGAAGCCAACGAGTGAACGTGGAGTTTCTTAGAAAAGTTCCTTATTTTGCTGTAGCTCCTGAAGTGTTTTTAGCCAGTAGCTAAGTTTCCATGGCTCTTTGTGTGTTCCCCTTTCCTTCCACCCCACCTCCCCCTTCTCTAACCCCAGGGCTGAAG
>NW_026623475.1:1096260-1103767 GCF_030028575.1 Malurus melanocephalus
AGGTTTATTCTCACTGGCTCAGGAGACCTTGTTGTTCCTAGAGCTGGTCTCTGAAACATCTGAGAGAATTCCAGAAAGAAATGTCCAGAAGGGTGGGTAGGGAGCAGAGGAGATTCAGAAAATTCCAGGTTTCCTCTTATGCAAAAGCAATATGGGTATGAGCTGAACACACACACACATTGATTTTTGAGTGTGGAGTGGGGATATAGCCAAAGATTTGAGATCAGCCTTTACTGGGGAGCCTCTCTGGTCTGATCCCACAAGACTGGAAGTGTAGAACATCAACCTTTCCCCTTCCATCTCTGTAATTCCCAAGCATCCTTAAAATTTGGGAGTATTTTACCATGATTGGTAAAATAAAAACAAACAAAAAACAAACATCTCCCGTATGTGCCAGCCTGGAGAAAGCAATTCTGAGCAGCTTTTTAATATTTTTCTTATTGAAACTAGTTTAAGATGAAACCTGTTGAAAAAATTGCCTATTTTGAGATGCATTCATAGAAACAGAGTTCCCCATGGGAAATCTGAAACGCATAAAAGGTATTCTCCGAATTCTGAGTTACAATTAAGAAAAACACTTGTGTTGCAGCTTTAGGTGCGAGTTGGGAGTGGCAAATTAAAAGCATCTCCCACCTGAAATCCGAAGTTTTTCYGGTGTTCCGTCGTGATTTGCTGCTGGATCACGATGCAGGGTTTTTAGCAGCCTACTTTTATGGACACAAAATGAACTTTCATCCTCACTTGACTTCAGTTTCGTGCTCTGTGCCACGCTTTGATGTCTGTGGTCTGGTTGGGCGTGCTTTCTCTAAACCACAGGCAGTTAAAAGGATTACAGAGATGCTGCTCTCATTAGTGCTCTTAAAGGCTTGGCCAGATCAGCAGCTCTGCTGTGCCATGATGTGCCCGCAGTTGTGTAACTGATGCTCCAACACACAGAGGAAGATCTGTGCTGGCACAGAACCTTCTCCTGGGCACTCTGTGGGCACAAGGGCAGCTCCTGGCCTTGGCAGAAGCTGCCAGGAGAGCTGGAGGCTCCAGGAAGGTCCTTTTTTTGATGTCACCATCATGTCCTCTGGGCTGCCTGGTGCCAGGAGAGCTGGAGGCTTCAGGAAGGTCYTTTTCTTGGTGTCASCATCATGTCCTCTGGGCTCCSTGGGACAGGAGCAGCCCTTCCCATGGCTTTTTTGGGATGTGGCCAACAATGCCATTCCCATAGGTGTGGGCTGTGTCCCAGATCCCATGGATGTGCTGGGAAGAGCTGCTCCTGTAGCTCCTGTGGATCCATCCCTGAGCACATTCCTGCATTTCTCAGTTCTTTGTGTTGGTCCTCAGCTCCTGAATGGCTCTGTCTGTGTCAGGAGACAACACAAGGAACCTGGGAGTCTCCTTCCTCCCTGGATCCTCCCTGGATCCTCCGTGGATCCCAGACTCTGGAAGCTCTGGCAGGGAGGAATGGCTCAGGTGAGAAGGTTTTTTCCATCTTTTTTCCATCCCATTTTTGCCTTTAAGTGGGGTTGGCAATGACAGGCAAGCTTTTCTTAATGCTGCATTGGAGAGTCTCAATCCAAATTYCCAGGTGGGAAACGATTCCTGCTTCTCACTTCCAGCAGCCTCAGGAGGGGTAAAAGGAAAACCAAAACTCCCTTTAGGCTGAGTTCTGTGTGCAGCAGCARATGGGGGACAGGAAATGTGAGTGACTGAAAATATTTCAGCTGTTCTGYACGAGTGTGGGACAAAAAGCAGAATTTGAGCTGAGCTGTGTCATTAATTGGGAATAGGAAAGGAGGGAAGGGAAGGGAAGGTTTGGTGATGGAGCTGTGGGTGCTGTGGAAGAAGGAGAATGAATATTTGTGCTCSTGGTTGTTTCAGGTCTTACACACTTGAGGTGTGGGATAGAAACAAGTGGRAAAATGGGCATTTTGAGTCCTGTAAAGTACAACAAAAAGAGCTTGAAAGCCCACTCGTGTTACCTGCAGCTCTGGGAAAATGGCTCATCATTTCTTGTGGTGTTTCAGATTGATTCTTCTTGGATTTCTTCATGGAAGTACCAATATCCACAGGAGCATCTGGGGTGGTTGTTGCAGTTTGTGGGGTGCTCAGTTGTTCTTTTTTCAAGACCTGAAGCATTACTGTGTTCCTGTAGCTAATGCTGAGGGCAGGGTTTTGGTGACTCTGCTCTGCAGGGCAGAAAGGAGCTGCTGTACAAAGGATTTCAGACCAGTGCAGGGTTTCACGTGATGTGCCCAGAACTTCCTGAAAGAAACTTCCCCTTTTCTCAGCTCTTTGCTTCAGTGCTGCTCTTGACCTCTGGAGCAGCAATTTCCAGCTCCAAAATAATGTGAAACCATCTCTGAGAATATRGGAAATCTTGGTGGTGATAATGAGGATTGAGGGAGATCATAAACCTTCATAATTTCTGTAAATGTGTCTTATTTTAATTCAGCTTATTTGAAAAAATGCGTAACAGTTATTAATTGTTATAAAAATTAATTAAACAGTAWTTTTTACTGTGTGCCAATGCTTTTTGAAAAGCAAAGTTACAGTGGGAGTGTTTGTACCAGGACTGATGTGTTAGATTTTTTTGATGCAGAAAAACAAAGTAGCAACCTCTGCTGGAGTATAAATAGGATGATACTTTCATATTTACTTTTATTTTCTTATATTAGATCTCTTTTGATTGAAACTCTCAGTGAAACCTCATTTGTCTCCAAGGTTATATAAACACTTAAGCCTTAGTTTGTCCTAAAATGTGTTCTCATTACATTATTGCAATAAACTTTGTTAGCTTACAAATTATCTCAGATTTTGACAGGTAAGGATTTCTTTCTTTTATGTAAATGCTATTTCAGTGTGATTTCCTCTACTTTTCCTCACAAAATCRGCCACATCTGTATCTTTTCACTCCATTCAGTTTCTAGAACAAATAGTGCAGCAATAATTTGGTTTTTATTTGATTAAAAGACCAGGATATGAGATTYTTAGTGGCTCACAGATTATTGGAAAGCTACTGTTGAAAAATAAAAGGTGTTGAGATGGGAAAAGGGAGTGTAATGTGCTAAATGAGATTTGCAAAGCCTTGTTTTTGGGTTGGGGGCTCTGCAGGTGGGGGCACCTTGTACTTGAATTGGTATTTGAAGGTACCCAAAATTGGGGTTGGACTGTTGGATCCAGACTGACACAGGACAAGGTGGAATCACCCCTGCTCAGGATCCAGCCTGGGAGCTGTCACTTGTATCAAAAAATTCKATTTTATTCAAGTTTTCATTGCTTTGCCTGTTTTAAAACCAACCCAAAAGTTGCCTTGCAGGAAGGGGTTTGCATCTGTACAATTCGACTTAGTGTTGTCTGAAGATTATAGATCTTGGCCTTCTTCTGTCCTGTGATTTTCATTGAAATATTTTGTGTGTTTGGCCCAAGACAGCTCCAAAAATCAGATTTGGTTGTGCTCTGGATGGAGTGGTTTTAGCGGTAAATATCTGAATTTTTTTTTTCTGGAAATATATACCCATCAGTTGCTAGATGGCTTTCAACCGCTATTCCCTGCAGAATTTTTAAGAAAATCTCAAAATTCTGAATGTGAGAAAGATTTCACTGTGTATTGAAAACTCTGGTGCATGGAGCTGCTGCAAAAGTAGTTATTTTGTGAAGAACGTGCTATTGACTCCTGCTCAACTTGGTCTCCATTTATTTTAATTTTATAATTAAAATTAAACATTTTATTTTAGGCTATTAAACCTTTAAACATTTMATTTTAAACTTTAAACTTTTTGGGKTATTAAGTGAGCTCAAAGTTACTTTTTTATACTTGTGGTTTACACTTTCAGTACTCTTGAATGTTAAAGCAGCTAAAGAATTACAAAAGATTTCKGTGCTGCARATCAGAGATGTGAAAAGAGTTGGAAAATAGGAATTTTTGTATGTAGGTGGAGATATTTAGGAACACAAGTTTTTGGGGTCAGTGTTTGAATTAACTGAATAAACCGAATTAACTGAATAAACCGAATTAACTGAATAAACCGAATTAACTGAATAAACCGAATTAACTGAATAAACTGAATAAACTGAATAAACTCCTGCTCTTGAGATGGGTTTGGATTTGACAAGAAAGGGAATTTTTTGTTGGATTATTGTCACCCTGCAGTGAATCTCCTGTGTTCTGAAGCCATCATTAATTTCAGCACTTGAAAAAAAAATTAATGCTACTCCACTCCTAATGTAATTAATCTCCCCGAAATAAGTCCTGCTGTCCTAATTGAATTCCCACCATTTAATTACACTTCTCCAAGTTGTTTCAGTGTATAAAAATACCCCATGGCTTGGAAAGCTTCTTGAAGATTATCCTCTCAGTAAATTGTATAAAAATTTGATTTAAGATCAAATGACACTTCTGTGAAGTGGGAGCCACTACCTGAGTTATAAATAGGATTTCAAACCTTTAYGGGGGTTTTGAAATGTCAGTTGGGCTTGTGTTGTAACTTTTTTGCAGCTCTGCTGAGGATTTAAAACTAATTTAATGATTACAAAGGATACCAAAACAGGGTGCTGGTGTTTTATTGCTTCATCTGCCTCCTTGAGCTTGTGGAAATGGATTTTTATTAGAAATCTTCCTTTTTGGAGCTGGGAAAACACCGGGGTTTGGTACTGCAGTGGTGCTTTTAGGAACTGAAGGGTTTTAGGAACTGAATTTTTGGGGTCACTGAAGTCACCCCAGGTGTTTGAGCACACCCCTCTTAATGCTTGTCTTGAGACTGGCTGGACCACAGGCTGTTCTAAAAAAAAAAAATAATAAATTTCTTGAGATTTGTGGTCTAAACACAGCAGGGCAAAAAAAATAAATGTTTAGAGAGGAACAGTTGTTTTCTAAGAATATGTATTGTTTGRGRAAGAAATAAGTAGGAAAAACTGAGTATTTTTCTAAGAATATGTATTGTTTGGGAAAGAAWTAAGTGGGAAAAACTGAGTAYGATGTGGAAATCATCACAACTAGGYGATAATAAATACAATAATTAGAAAATAAAAAAACAATGTCTGGAGTTTTGCTGTCTAAAATGAGCAGGGTAAAGAAACTAAATGTTTAGGGAGGACAGATGATTTTCTAAAAATATGTTTTGGGGAAGAAATAGCAGGAAAAACTGAGTATGATGTAGAAATCWTCACAACTAGATGATAATAAATATAATAATTAAAAAATAAAAAACAAATATCTGGAGTTGTGCTGTCTAAAATGAGCAGGGTATAAAAAATTATTTGTTTAGGGTGAACAAATGATTTTCTAAAAATCCATATTGTTGGGGAAAAATAGCAGGAAAAACTGAGTATGATGTAGAAATCATCTCGACGAGGTGAGGGATCCTTTTCTGTAGAGGTTTTTTGGGGTTTTTGGGTTTTTTGGGGTTTTTGGGGTAGTTGAGTGTATTTGGGGTGAAACCTTTAGTGGCTGTTTTTTAATGGCGATGTCAGCTGGGAATGCTTCACCCCGGTGAAATGGGGAGAGGGCTTGGTGTTGTGTGCTTTGGGATTTCTGTCATCCTGAAGCTGTGGGTGCAGTGGGTTCTGTGCTCTTTTGGGATTTCTGTCACGCTGAAGCTGTCCCTGCTCTGTTTTGCAGTGGGTTCTGTGCAGTTTTGGGATTACTGTCGCCCTGAAGCTGTGCCTGCTGTGTTTTGCAGTGGGTTCTGTGCTGCTTTGGGATTTCTGTCACCCTGAAAGTGTGGGTCCTTTGGGATTTCTGTACTCCTTTGGGATTTCTGTGGCCTTGAAGCTGTCCCTGCTGTGTTTTGCAGTGGGTTCTGTTCAGTTTTGGGATTTCTGTCACCCTGAAGCTGTTCCTGCTGTATTTTGCAGCGGGTTCTGTTCAGTTTTAGGATTTCTGTGGCCCTGAAGCTGCTATGGGTTCTGTGCAGTTTTGGGATTACTGTCGCCCTGAAGCTGTGCCTGCTGTGTTTTGCAGTGGGTTCTGTGCAGTTTTGGGATTACTGTCGCCCTGAAGCTGTGCCTGCTGTGTTTTGCAGTGGGTTCTGTGCTGCTTTGGGATTTCTGTCACCCTGAAAATGTGGGTCCTTTGGGATTTCTGTGCTCCTTTGGGATTTCTGTGGCCCTGAAGCTGTCCCTGCTGTGTTTTGCAGCAGGTTCTGTGCAGTTTTGTGGTTTCTGTCACCCTGAAGCTGTGGGTTCTGTGCTGTTTTAGGATTTCTGTCACCCTGCAGGTGTGGGTGCAGTGGGGTTCTATGCTCTTTTGGGATTTCTGTCACCCTGAAGCTGTGCCTGCTGTAGTTTGCAGTGGGTTCTGTGCAGCTTTAGGATTTCTGTGGCCCTGAAGCTGTGGATTCTGTGCACTTTTGGGATTTCTATCACCCTGAAGGTGTCGGTGCAGTAGGATTCTCTGCAGTTTTAGGATTTCTGTGGCCCAGAAGCTGCTATGGGTTCTGTGCAGTTTTGGGATTACTGTCGCCCTGAAGCTGTGCCTGCTGTGTTTTGCAGTGGGTTCTGTGCTGCTTTGGGATTTCTATCACCCTGAAAGTGTGGGTCCTTTGGGATTTCTGTGCTCCTTTAGGATTTCTGTGGCCCTGAAGCTGTCTCTGCTGTGTTTTGCAGCAGGTTCTGTGCAGTTTTGTGGTTTCTGTGGCTCTGAAGCTTTGGGTTCTGTTCAGTTTTGGGATTTCTGTCACCCTGAAGCTGTTCCTGCTGTGTTTTGCAGTGGGTTCTGTTCAATTTTATGATTTCTGTGGCCCTGAAGCTGTGGGTTCTGTGCACTTTTGGGATTTCTGTCATCCTGAAGGTGTGCCTGCTGTATTTTGCAGCGGAGTTCTTTGCAGTTTTAGGATTTCTGTGGCCCTGAAGCTGTGGGTTCTGTTTAGTTTTAGGATTTCTGTGGCCCTGAAGCTGTGGGTTCTGTTTAGTTTGGGGATTTCTGTGGCCCTGAAGCTGTGGGTTCTGTGCTCTTTTGTGATTTCAAGGTGTGAGTTCTTTGTTTTACAGTGGGTGCTGTGTTTTGCCGTGGGTTCTGTGCAGTTTTGGGATTTCTGTGGCCCTGAAGCTGTGGGTTCTGTGCTCTTTTGGGATTTCTGTCACCCTGAAGCTATTCCTGCTGTGTTTTGCAGTGGGTTCTGTTCAGTTTTATGATTTCTGTGACCCTGAAGCTGTGGGTTCTGTGCAGTTTTAGGATTTCTATTGCCTTGAAGCTGTGCGTTCTGTGCACTTTTGGGATTTCTGTCACCGTGAAGCTGTCCCTGCTCTGTTTTTCACTGGGTGCTGTGCTTTGCAGTGGGTTCTGTGCAGTTTTGGGATTTCTGTCACCCTGAAGCTGTTCCTGCTGTATTTTGCAGTGGGTTCTGTTTAGTTTTGGGATTTCTGTCCCCCTGAACTGTAGGTTCTGTTCAGTTTTGGCATTTCTGTGCCCCTGAAGCTGTGGGTTCTGTTCAGTTTTAGGATTTCTGTGGCCCTGAAGCTGTGGGTTCTGTGCTCTTTTGGGGTTTCTGTCACCCTGAAGCTGTCCCTGCTGTGTTTT